>NC_082659.1:38835899-38932819 GCF_028023285.1 Balaenoptera ricei
CTTTCATCATAGATTTTATTCAAATTTCAACCGGTTAACATTTTGAAGGATAACAGACAAGAGGATTGCTATCTTGCTCTTTATATTGGACTCTTAATTTCTTTCTATTTTTTTTGATAATACGAAACAATCCAAAATAACACATTATTATCATAAAATCCAGAATTTCCCAGTGTGTTCTGTAGTGTATATAGTCCCAATGCGATTATACACACTATTGGTAAATTTGAACTTAAGTGTTTTCCTAAATGCAAAATAAAAATCTAAAAATGCATTTACCTATGTGTTTCATTATGCAATAATGCCCTTTTAAGAAAGAAATGGCTTACCACATGCAAGAATACCTGGAAGTTGCATAATATGTTTTTATATTTAATAACAGAAAATAAGGTAATAAGTGATATTTTGTTGTTATATATTTTTATATTCTTATGTAAATTACATATTCATTGACTTCATCAATGTGATTGTTTTCTAGTTTATTTAACTCTAGTGTGAAGTATAGTGCATTAACTCTTGAGAGTTTTCTATGAGAAAATGATTCTTGCTGAAATTCTCGATGATCAGTTAACTTTGGTAAACAACACTGCCACAGTCAACAGATGTCGCCAAACCAAAATTTTAAGTAAATACTCCTATGGCTTACAATGTCCTATTTTGAGGCTCAGAAATATCTAGCAGTTTTGGCAGTTGATGCTAATTCAGATGGGTGCTAGGTTTTAGTTACACTAATTTGTGATTATTTCTTAGATGAAAATAAAAAAATCTGCAGGTGGATTCCCTTCCTCAAGGCAGGAATAATTGTGAATTAGTGTTTGTTCTAACTGAGATTATTGAGAGTAATGTAACATAATTACTTCTACCTAAAGTTTGTTTCCAGGGACAAAATTCGCTAAAAGTTTAACTGTTTTAAAAGTATAAATTCCAGCATACATGTTTCAAACAAATTTGTTTTCCCGCTTTTCTAGAACAGGGGTTGGCAAACTTGTGTAAAGGACCAGAGAGTAAATATTTTCGATTCGTCATATGATGTCTGTTGTTTCTATTCAGCTCAGTCATTGTAGCCAAAAAGCAGCTACAGTAAAATGTAAATAAAGGAGTATAAATGTGTTTCAATAAAACATTATTTATAGACAAGGAAATTTGAATGCTGTATAATTTTCGTGTGTTGCAAATAGTCTTTTTATGAATGATTTTCAACCATTTAAAAATATAAAAACAATTCTTAGCTTGCAGTTCCTACCAGCCAAGCTGGGTGTGGCATTTGGCAGATGGGATGTAGGAGGCAATGGCCTGTTCTCTCGAGTTACAGTGCAAACATCCCTCCTTAGAGACCAGCATTCCAAAACGAATTGATTGTACTAGCCCTGCGCCAGAAAATATGAAAACTAAAATCAAAACAAAAAACAAATTACCAAAATCTGCCCAAGATGTGATGGGATAAATTCCTCCCCCAGGGTGCCCGCCTCTGCTCATGTATGGTCCCCTCGTGTTGGCGTCCCCAGTCACCAGCAGTGAGTGAGACTGTCCTGGCCCTGTGCTCCCTGTCCGGCTGCGTGCAGGGGCCCAAAGAGTTCTGAGCAATAGTTACTTGCTGGGCACAGTTCCTCATCCATCAATTCACCACTAAGTTCTGTGGCCCCCAGAAGGACAGAAAGCAGCCTTTCCAGCTCCACCCCTGGCTTGCAGTCCAGCCGCTCCGAGTCCAGCTTTTCTGAGGGCTAATGGCCAGCGGAGTCTGGCAGCTGTTGTGGGTTCTGTGCACCCAAAGGGGGTTGGGGCCGTGACCTGTTCTTCAGCCTCACGGCCAGCTCCAGCGGATGACTCTGACAGTTCAAGTCACCAAACATCTTATTTTGACAGGGGACAGAACACCTTCTACACATCATTTATAAAGAATATTTCTTTCGCCCAGGATGGGAAATCTGGGCCCTTTCACACCGGAGACAAGGACCAAAGAAGTAGCACGCGGGGTGCAGTGTGTAGTTGACCCCCGCGTTGTTGTTCCAGTGCCGGCCCTGCGCGCAGCGTGCAGACAGTGAAGCGGCGATGCTCTTTCTCCTGATGACACATTTATGCAATTGATTCCAGACTCACATTTTCTCTTTAGGATCAGATGGATGTTATATGCTCTCCCCCTTGCTTGCATGTTTGTGTGTGTGCGTGTGCATGTACACAGACAGGAACACAGACACACAAAGGTTGCAGGCAACATCCCATGCTTTATAGACCCCTACAATACCATGCTTTCACCCATTAGACGTCAGTGGGCTTTAGGGTTATAATGAATGTTTTTAGGCCTACAAAGTAAACGCAATTTATCTGAAGAGGAGCCAGACCTTCAGGAGCCAGACCTTAATGCAACCCCTACCATCTCCAAATATGAAAATGGAACTCTCCATGTCTGCAATGATTCATTTTATTTTATCTTACCTTATTTTATTTATTGGGGTATAGTTGCTTTACATTGTTGTGTTTTTGGAATGATCTTCCAACTTCTCGGTTTTGACATATCTATCTGTTCTTGGTGGGGGAAAAAAACCTTTTGGCTAAAAAATTCTGATGTAGGAATAAATCCCTGTCTAACTGAATTCTTTGGATTTTCATGGCCGGGTCTACAAATTTTCCAGGACTAGGACTCTTGTGAAAAATTAAATTTATTTGTAATTCAATTTTAAGTTATAAGGGGCACATTAAGTGAAAATATAAAAGGAATAAAATAATTGAAGCACCAGGTTTTACAGTGTTTCAAGAGAGAGTGTTTCTGATCTTGTGAGTTCATCAGTGTGAATAAAAGTTAAGGCACTGCTGAAGTGTGTCCCACATTTATCACATTAAGGTTTCTCTCCAGTGTGAGTTTCTGGTGTATTTAAATGTGAGGCTCCAGTTAACTATCTTCCACATTTATAACATATATAGGAGTTCACTTCAAGGTGAGTTTTCTCATGTCATCTAAGGTTACAGCATTGCCTGAAAGCGTTCCCACATTGATGAGACCTGCATGGTTTCACTCCAGTATAAATTAGCTTATGCTAATTCAATGATGAATAAAGGCCGAAGGCTCTTCCAAATTGATTGCAAGCATAGGGTTTCTGTCCTGTGAGAGGCCACTCATGTGGCGTGAAAGTTGAGTTCTATGTGAAATCTCCTCAGATTTGTGACATTCAGCGGGCTCTCCTCCAGGGTGAAGACTCTGCTATTGATAAGGAAAGGAAAGACTGTTAAAAGTTTGCTCACATAAAATTCATTTCTTTAGTTCTCTACACATGAATTCTAGGATGCTCCCTCAGTGATGGTCTCCACTAACTACGCCCCCACCATGGTACTTATATTCACATAGAGTCTCACTTTGCTGAGTTCACATAGATTTTTCTATTTCGTAGCCTCTCACTGCCATCGTTTTCTGATTAAGTTTTAGGTCTTCTTTATTTTTCAAACACTATATACATGAGCTACATTTAAGCAACTGCCCTTTTGAGACTCAAGGTACGGTTTGTCTTGGGGGCAATATGGTTCCAAATGCAAACTATTCAAAAACCTCTGCTGGGCCTGCCTTTAAGTCCACTTTCAGTCAGGTGGTTGTGCTGAATTCCTCTTACCCTAAGAAGATGTCTCTAATGTGGACAGTGGAGTTCATCCCCATAAACTTACTGTTGACCTTCAGATAAATGGGTTCTTCCTGAAGCTACCGTTTGTGAACATGTTTAAAATATTGATCTTTAACACAGAGAAAAGGTATGAAATGGAGGAATATACCAGTAATTGGAAACATATTATAGGATATTGACAATTAGAATATATCTTTAAGGGTAAAAGAAACGAAAAATAAAATGGGTGGGATGTTGGCGACATCAAGATGAGGAAAAGCGCTGAAAGGGAGGGACTGAAACAATGGGCGCTTCGTTGAAGTTTAGCACCAGTAACAACAGAGCCATCCTTTCATCTAAGGCCAAGGAATATGCAGAAGGTTAGATTAATAAGATTGATACGTTCACAGAATTGTGGCACTATAGGAGGGATTTTTCTATATTGACTTCAACAAGATTCCAGAGACATTTCACTCAGAGAAACCTGCAATTGACATTACCCCAGTTCTGGATGAAGTTCACAGTCACATGTCTTGAAAGTCACTGATTCCTAAAAACATGCTGGACTTTCTGGTTCAGGCTGCCCCATGTCCCCAAATGTCCAGAGATGATGGTCGAGGATGACAGTACTGAGAAAATGCAGCTGTGTGTATCGAAAGCTCAAACCCTGTTTGACGTCAAGTCCAATATTCCTCTGGGCTGACTTGGCGTATGCCATTCAGATGTAATCCAGGGATGCGAACACTCTGAATACAGAGTGACTTTCATGATAAAGGAGCATCACATGTGAGGTGGTGTGAAATAACCTGCATAGTCCACAACAGAATGTTAATTCTGAGCTGACTGGAAATTAAAAAGTGTGTACTTGGGAATTCATAAATATCCCTTCTACCCACTACTTTCAGTTAAATCTACAGACTAAGCCCAAGGCAGGCAATATATATGTTCCGCCACTTATCAGCAGTGACTACAGGCAAAGTGTTCCCCAATACAATCCTCACTGTTCTCATGTGGGAAATACTTTAATCTCCTCTCAAGAGAGTTGAGTGATTAAATAAGCTGACATGACATGTCTGAAAATAACAAAACCCAATAAATAAAAGCTACAGGTGAATTAGTCATTAAAAAGTCAGAGAGTCTTGATGCAATGTCCACCATTTTGTGTGACTGAACAGACTGTATATACAACATGGGATCCGCAGTTGCTGTCTACTTAACCTCGACACATACCATGCATTCATCACCAGATATGAGGACAGACGGGCTCAACTTCACAAGCCAGTGGTCTCGGGGCTGCCAAACGGTAAGATGAACCCCGACTGACCTTTCCTGTGGGTTGAGGTCCCTCTTTCCCTCCTCGTTTCCTGGGACCTCACCGCTTTGACTACCATTGTGTCTCCTGTACCTTCCTCCTGTCTTCCCTGCTCACAGACTAACAGGAGACTCTCGATGGTTCAGGCCTCTCCAGGGCTTCAAATATGGCCACAGTTTTCTAAGTTTTCCTCTACCTACTATATCCTCCTCAATGCACCAATTAAGGAAAAAATGCTTTCTGTAAAGTGCTTCCAGTTTCTGGACAAAGGTTACCTAAACAGGGGGAAAATGGCTGGTTTGGAACAAGAATGAAAGGGAATATTTTGTTTTGACTTTTTACAGTTTTCAAAATTGTCAATTGTATTCTGAGAAAACAGATTAAAAATTGGAGGAAAAAAAAAAAAAAAGCAAAATTGGCTCCACTCTGCCCTCTGGGCCAGTCCTGCTGAAGGGCTTCTCTTTCTCCTGCCCCCTCAGCCCTGCACAGCCCTCTAGCCAGCACCTCTGACCCTGGACGTATTGAACTTACCCGTCCACACACCACTTCCCCTACCAGGCCTTGAACTTCTGCTCTTGCTCATCCCTCCACTTGTGTCCATCACATGACAGAGCTCACTGCATCACAGACTCGCTTATGGAGTGAGTCACACCCCTGTCAAGACCATGGCTGAGGGGAGAGAAATATAACCTCTCACGTGCCCTCTTTACCATCACTGCCTTCATGGAGTCTGGAAAACGTCGGTGTAAATGTTGGAAAGGAGACGGTTGCTGTATTAGCGCTTGCCCTACTCCACGATCCTCACAGAGATGCCAGATGACAGGACTAGTGCTCAGAGCCTTGACTCCCTCCTGGATACAATTAGAGCACTCAGTCCAAGTGGTGACACCTTTCTATCCACTGGAAACAGTTACCATTGCAGGAGAAAGAGCAAGTCCCCACTCACTTGGGGACACGTTGCCAAGAACTCAGCTGTTAGTATTCTCTCTCAGAGACACTGTTTACTCTAAGCAGGAAATCGAAGGAAAGAGAAGAAAGCCATGACACTTGAATTTTATCTAGAGTTTTCAGACGTAACAGTCATGAATCCATAAACCTTTATCTGGGAGTGAAAAACCACCCCACCTGCAAATATGAAGTGGTCAACGAGAAAAGGGGAGTAATCTTGTTTCCCAGGGTCAAACTAGGAAGGCTTTGGCTACTGCTTCTCATAAGGGAAATATTAGTATCCCAAATTTATTTATTAGGAAATAAAAATCAAAGAGTTTTTAAAGGTAATTAACCCATGATATTCCAAGTTATTATTCAGTTTCCTCACTGACCCCAAATGCTAGGAGAACTTCCAGTGCACTGACCCCACTCTCCTAACATCTGTGCCAACCTGTCTTCATGTTTATTCCAAATTAATCAAATTAAGTAATTTCAACATATAGTTATGAAGACCAACAATTTCCATGTTCCTCTTTTCATATTCCTTCCAAATTCATCACATCTGCTGATCAAGTTTCCAGTCTTGGAGGGCTCCAACTACCTGCTTCTTCCATGACTGAATCTAACTAGGATATTAAATCTGGTGGGGTTCAGAAATCGCCCGACATCTTCCAAATATCTCTGGCCATTGTACTATATCTAGATAATTAAGTCTTATTCTATGCCTCACAAATATTTCAGACTTTCTCCATTTCTTTTGATTTTTAATCATACTCAGTAGTTTCCACAAAGGGAATGACCTTCTACTAGACAGATTAATCAGATAAAGTGAGGAAATTCTTCAGCTCACTGTCACAAAATCTGCAAATATTCCTCATTGTTGACTCCCAAGCCCGTAGGAAGAATTGAAGAATCATCTCTTCCTTGGCCAAGCCCAATTTCTCCATTTGTATTCTTTTCTCTCCTGCATCCCTGGAAACGTCATGTAATTGATTATAATTTAAGTATTATTTACCTTGCTATTAAAATGCAAATGCTTTAAAACACTAAAAATATCTTCCTTGAATGTTTGATATCATCAAAAAACACCAGTCTTTATGTAAAGCCACACAAAACCCACAGCCTGGTGGACTGTTTGTAGGTTAAACCCATTTATATAAAGACCGATACCCTTGCTGCAAATTCTCTTCCCAGAACTGGCCACAATTCACAAAACAGTGAGACATCTGGCCCAAGGCATCAAGATTGCTTTCGGAGGCTTTTAGAATATTAGCAAATTAAAGGAATCACTTATACTTTCCTTACATGTATCTAAGTTTTTAACCTGTTGAGAAGGAAAAGCTTGTGTTAGGGAAGTTATTTCTGGATTAGATTTATCCTAATTGGCATCCAGATTAAAGGAGTTCTTTCTTCATGATTATAAAATATATGAGCTTATCAAATCTATTAACAGGAGCCCACAGACAATTCTATGCCTGATTCCATAGAAAGAGACTAAAACTTTGAACTCAGGAGCGTGGTAGCTGCATACTTAAGTAAAGACACAAACAGAGTTTTCCAATACATTTTGTTTCTGGTGATTACTAAAGAAAAATTTCCCCAGGAGGAAACAAAGTCATTTATTAGTCAAGGAATTTTAAATCTGAAGATGGTTATATAATTTGATTAAAGACCTTTGGTCACAGGCCATCTGAGAGTAGATTAGGTTACTGTGTAAATGGAATTTCTGTGGATTTACAATTCATAATTAATATTCAAGTGTAACTTGCTTTATGACTCTACAGTTGACTTTTCTGCAATTAGTCCAGAGAGGAAAACAGGAAAAAAAGAAAAGAAAAGAAAAATAACAGACGAGAAGAGATATCGTGAAATATTAGATGTGTTGCCTGTAGGTTCTATTCAAGACAACAGGGAAAGGAGAGTTACTTAGCTAGTAATTTAAAGAAGGAAGCTCTGAGGCACTGACATTTAACCTGAAAGTGAAGCAGTGTAAGTGTAGCTGGAACTATGTATGTGGCTATCAGGGAGGAGATGAACAGAGACGAGAGCGCTCATTGTAGAGCTAAAATCGATGCTTGGATCTGTTTGTGTGGTTCTGGGACGTTATGTCAATGACTGAGCCCCAAATAATTAGTGGAGCCGCTATCTGAGACTGCAGACGAGAGGAGAAGTAGTTTTTATTTGGGGAGGAAGTTCCTGGCTTCTGTCTGATATACATTTCATTGTAGGTGCCTGCTTCCCATGCCAGTATGGATGACGCCTCAGAAATGAAATCTAGCATTCGTTTCTACGCATTATTATCATAGTGGTAACAGTCAGAGACTGAATAATTATAACAGTTTTCGAAGATGGTGTATATAGTAAAAAGAGAGAAGAGGGCTACAATGGAGTCTTGAGATGTTGAAATAGTATTGTTTGAGGAGAACCGCACACAGTACACTGGGAGGAACTGACTAGTTTAAAGGCAGTGGGGAGTGTGCGATGTCAGAGAACCTTGGAAATATAAAGTTCCTGACCGAGGGCATAGTCCAGTTCTGCTTGGGTCCAAGTAAAATACTGAGAAACATTCATTGGATTTAATTACGGAGAGATAACTATAATGTTATAAAGGTTTATGTATACGCAGATCAATAGTAACAGGGAGATCACCCCTAGTAAATCAAACTGTGGGAGGGGCGCCCAGAGATTGTCACTAATCCTGCACTGCTCTTTCAGTTTACTTTGGAAGGAGGAAACACACTGGGCAGGAACTAGAGAAAAATTGGCTCAGAGATTTTGTTTCAAGAATGAAGAAACTGAAAAAGATGAAAGGGAATGGACTGGGAAGTGATGAGTGTTTGTTGGTAGAAGAGCTTCAGTTTACAATTAATGATAAAACATTCTCCAGAGAGCAGGAGAGAAGGGGATACATTTGAGGAAAATGGCCTTATCCAGGCGTAGAAATGACTTTCAGTTTAAACAGGAGCGGCATCGCCAATGGGTGAAGATGCAGGAATAGGTGTTGACTTCATGACAGTGAGCTGAAACATTTCTTCAAATTATCTACTGCATGTGCATGGTTGGAGGTGAGCACACTATTGAAAGTGAGGGAAGGTGAGAATTTCAGGGATTCAAAAAAACGAGGGGAACATTCGAAGTGTGTGTAAAGCATGGGAGAAATGATTTATGATCACGTCCTGGTAGGATGCCAGATATTTATAAAACTCATTGGGAGATACCTATGATAGATGCAGCCATAGGAAGGGGAGATTTTTTGTCATCTCTGATTGGGGTCTTGATCATCAGCTGTGCTGAGAGGTCAGATGGACCTGAGAATTGTTCCATAAAACTCAGGCGACATGGGACTTATCGGGAGGCTGGGTCAGTGCACTGGAGGATTCCTGTGTTGGGAGAACCTAAGCACGGTAGTCATTGTGTGAACAGACTGGAGGGGAAGTGTTGTGATAACAGGGAGGATTCCAACCACTGATTTTGTAGGTGACATATCCAGGTCAAACTTGAATCTGGGATCCACACCTCAACACCAACATATGTAGGAATTTGAGATTCAGAAACAGCCTGAGCTACGTTTGAATTCTAGCTCTGTCATTTTCTAGCTGCATGATTTTCTCAAATTAGCAAAATTTCGGAACCTAGCTTATGTTACTTGTTAAAAGGTAACTAATCTATAAGTAACAGGGTTGTACTAAAGACAAATGAGCAAACGTAGGTAATTCTCAATCACAGGGTCTCAAAAGGAATGCTTTCTCTTTTCAGGATCTCAGGATCAAAGGGCTGTGATCCACCCTTGTTCCTGACACATTATCAGTATTTGTTTACGTAGTAGTTAATGATTAACATTGACTTAGGTAGCACTTGACAGTTTACACATACTTTCCTATAGAAAAATTATGAAATGAAGAATGTTTCTCCCCATGACATTTAGTAGGACAGAACTCCACCTACTATTTCACTAATGTATCTGAAGGTGTCGACTAAATTTCACCCCAAATTAAACTTCACTCTATATTTGATGAGCGTGTCTGCCCTGTGTGGATTGTGGTACCCAACAGTCGGCTTATGATGTACGTACTCCTGCTGCTTTCCTGTGCAAGGGGTTTTTAGTCCTGATTTGTGTGACAAGACCTTCCAACAAGACATGAGTCCCTGGATTGTTTTCCCCACCATTAAGTAGATCCAAAGTGGCCTGGCCACATGTCCAAGGCCATTGAGGGCAACAATAGGGTTGAGGCTCTCATGTTGCCTGATTCCCACATGGGGAGGAACCCAGGTGACTGAGGGCAAGGGCATCCGGGGGATGGGGTCTGGGCACAGCAGGGAGGGTGGGGGCTCTGAAGCACTGGGGCGGGTGTTGTAGAAAAAATCCTGGTGCATTTGATCAAGAATTATTTCAGGAAACATTTGAGAGTGGTGTTCTTTCTGTGGACTCAACATTCCCCAACTGATCATTGTGCGGGTTTCCTGGAGCCTGGTGTAAATCCTAGAAATTGAACATTAATGAAATAACTCTGAAAAAGTAGCTCTAATAAAAGTACAATACCCGGGGTCTTCCCTGGTGGCACAGTGGTTGAGAATCTGCCTGCCCATGCAGGGGACACGGGTTCGAGCCCTGGTCTGGGAAGATCCTACATGCCGCGGAGCAACTGGGTCCGTGAGCCACAACTACTGAGCCTGCGCGTCTGGAGCTTGTGCTCCGCAACAAGAGAGGCCGCGGTAGTGAGAGGCCCGGGCACCGCGGTGAAGAGTGGCCCCTGCTCGCCGCAACTAGCGAAAGCCCTCACAAAGAAACGAAGACCCAACACAGCTAAAAATAAATAAATAAATAAATAAATAAATTTATTTTAAAAAATAATAATTACAACACCCAAGGATTTTCATATTTTATGTGTAAATGAAAATATTACTGTCTTGATTATGTGCAGCAGCCTACACTGCCTTATTGTTGACCCTGGAGAGAGGGGGGTTCACCATATCTACACATGCCTCTGGGTTAGGTGATAGGGCTCATTCCCAGGTGAGTGGTTGGGCATTCATGCCTGGCGTACCTAACAATGCTTTAAATGCCTGGATTCTCTTGGTTGCTTTCTCTTTCCTTATCTTTATCTGCTCAGTTTCTCATCTGACCCTGCATGAGGATGCAGAGGAGGACAAGTGGTGGCTGAGTTCCTGACAATGAAACAACAGGTGAGAAGAGACTTATTTTTATTCTTGAGTTGGTCCATCTTTTGCAAAATGGTCAGGTTTCTCCTTTTGGCCTGGATCTTCTAAGTGCACCCATGAAATACTGATGCCAGTTATGTTCAACACCCTGTTAGGGAGACTGATGTGGAAATAATCTCCTTCCGTCATTCACACCCACTTGTTCCAGACTTCATTAAGGCTGTGACTTCACAGAACAGATGGGAGAGATTTTCACTAAAAACAATAAATACAGCCCTTAGGCTCGGTAGAGAAAAATTCCCTAACTACCATGTGAATGACTACAACGGCCTTAGGTGTGTGGTGAACACAGGTGAGAGTGATGAGAGAAACAAGTTTCCAGACGAGGGGGAGCAGATGTGACATCAGGTGAGTTTAGTGTGAAAGGTGCTGGGGTGGAGATGGGTGCTGGGCAATAAAGAGTAATGAGGAATTATTTACTATTTTTAATTTTTAAAATATTAAACTTTTTATAGAGTATATTTGAACATTGTTATATCTACAAAAGAAGATAAATAAAATTTCCTTCCTAAACTTCGTCACAATAACTCAGTTATCCTATGTGTACTTTTCTTTTTAAAGAGTTTCCAATTTATTTATTTATTATTTATTTATTTTTGGCTATGTTGGGTCTTTGTTGCTGAGCACGGGCTTTCTCTACTTGCGGCTAGCATGGGCTACTCTTCGTTGAGTTGCGCGGACTTCTCATTGTGGTGTCTTCTCTTACTGCTGTGCACGGGATTCAGGTGTGCAGGCTCAGTAGTTGTGGCTCATGGGATTGGCCGCTCCTCGGCACGTGAGATTCTCCCAAACCAGGGATCAAACCCGAGTTTCCTGCATTGGCATGCGGACTCTGAACCACTGCACCACCAGGGAAGTCCCTCCCTATGTGTTCTTCACCTTTGTTCAAACTTGAAAATTGAATGTAACATATGCAGATTATTATTTTCTTAATTGTAACTGTGTATTGAGGAGAAAGTGTATGATAGACAGAATGAAATGTAGGGCACTGGACAGCAAATGATAGATTAGGGAGCTCCAAGCCCTCACTCCCCGCCAGTGACATCAATACAGCAGCCATTATTTGTCAGCACAGGGGACCCAAGAAGTGGCAACAATGATTTCTTTTCTGCTCCCACCACTCTCAGACCTGGGAGGAGTACGGATTTCCTGCCGATATGTGTGTGTGTGTGTTTCTTTTTTCTTCATGCCACAGCTGGACTTGCTGATTGAGCCTGCGTGATTTAAGAAAGCAATGGCCATGTTGCACTAACAATACAGTGGACCCTCTGTCGCTCTTGTCTCTTTGGGAGTTGAGTTCACACAAAGTTTGTAGGATGGATCCAGGCGCAAACTTCCAATTGTCCCCTTGGCTCATACCTTCTATAAAAGGGGAATGTTCTTCCCTTGGGATATCAGCTCAAAGCTTTTGGAAAGAAAGGCTGCACAGGTGTAGGTTGGGGCCAGCAACCCTCGGCATGGACGACTGGGCAAACTAAGTGAATTGCTAGGGGCTCCTGATATGAGGAAACAGGCTGAGGACATAGGGAGCCCATGCCTGCAGAGTGAAAGTTCTACTTGCCTGTAGGTGGCTCTGGGTGTGGGTGGAGGAGAGACATTGAGGGGCTGAGATGCCAGCTGCCTGTCCCAGGACTGCAGAAGGAGGGGGCAGAAAAGCAGGAAGTGTGGCTTATGTTTGTTTCTGACACACTCATCTTTCTGGCTCTTGACCCCAGGCTATAAGGAGGAATTTATTCTTGTTTTTCAAAGTTGCTTTACCTATGCCAATCCTTTACTTTTCCATTTACTTTTTTCAAAAGATATGTATAAACTTGCTATTTTCATTAAACAGTTTGTCATCAACATTTTTTCCAAGTCAGTACCTATAGATCTAGCTCATTTAAAAATATATCAGTAAACCAAAGCACAAAGTGATAGTACTGCATTGTCTGAATGTACTTGAAATTTACTTACCTGGTCCCTCTTAATGGCTGTTTTCTAAATGTTCTGTTAAGTAATACTGATATCAATATTCTTATTACACATGTATTTGCACAAATGTTCCCACCCACCCACTTCTTGCCATTTGACTTTGCTTGTGGAATATATAAAGCTCAATTAGGTGGTCAAGTTATCAATCGTTTCCTTTATGGCTTCTGGGCCCTGGTTTTTATGTTTTAGTACCATCTCCACTCTGCAATTACAGAATAAAATGTCATCCGTGTTTTCTATTGGTAGTTTTTTTGGTTTCAGCTTACAGTTCACTCAGTCCATCCCCCTGCAGAATTTTCCTTGTTTACAGCGGCCGGCGGCCTAGGAATAGCGTGAAGAGCGCGTCTCCCTCGCGGCAGCCTCCCGGCAACATCCTCCCAGCTCCTCGTCCCCCGTCTGCTGCCGGGGTCGCGCCGTGTCGTGCCGAGCCGCGAGCTAGCTCCGAGGCGGACGCCCCGAGACGATCTCGGGCGTTTGGACGGCCCGCGCTGCACCCTCGCCGTTCGGCGATCGGGATCCGGCCCGGGGACGTTCGAGCCGGTTGTCGGGCGCCACCTGGCGGCCGCTTTTATATCGTCCCTTGTCTCCGGAGCTTCGGCGATCTTCGCGAGGGCTGAGACTCGGCCGCCGGGCGCGGGGCAGAGTTCCGGGAGGCCGGCGACGCTGGTGGCGTCTATCCCGGTGGCTCCGAGGCCTGTGCGTCTCCTATTGTCGCTGGAGATTGGGCACGCAGGTTTATGAGAGTGTGAGCGTTGCCGTGCTCGCGAGTGACGTTTTGGGGGTTGCCTTGCTTGGTCGACCAGCATCTGCCCGTGCCCCTCCAGCCGCGGGGACCGACCGGACTGGGCACGACCTGGGCCCGCCACCCGCGTTGTGAAGGGAGCGGGTCTTCCGAGCCCTCCGGAGCGCCTGAGGTTTCATGGTCCGTTCTTATGAGTCACTTTAGGGGCCTTCATTTTCTACCACCTCGGTTCCCCAGCGTCCCACTTCGTAGGTGGGGAACGGACCGGGCCCGGGCGTTGAGGTCGGTGGAGGGCGCGACGAGCTTTTTGGCTGCCGCGCTTGGGTCCCGGTCTCGGGTGCATGGGCGCTTCTTGCTTTCGCGTTTTGGACGGGCAAAACCGTGTACTGTGAGGCCCGCGCTGCACTCCCTAGAAGTCGTTAAGTGGTGGTCTGGGCGGTTCGACCGTCACTCCCTGGTGACCTTTGCCCGCGTGGAACGCACAAGTTGCTGCGCGTGGTCAGGAGAGGGTATCTGTGCCCGGCGTCGTCCTCCGTGTGTCCAGGTGGTCGTACTTTTGTTTTACAAGTACGCCTGCGGATGGCTGAAAGTCTCTTATGGGCGTGGACGGCGCCAAGTTTCCGCCGGCTCTCTGTCTGAATACCGTTCACTTTAATTCGCAAATATGATTCTCTCCGCATTGGGTACGGCCGGATGGCGAAACGAAGAGGCAGTGGGAGGGCGACTCCGGCCTCCTCGTCCTCCTTCCCACGGGAAGGCGACGCCCCGGCCAGGAGGGCGCCGGTGTGCGTCCCGGCCGCCTTGTGGATCCAGTGCCTCCCGTTCCCGTCGACGTAGTTCCTCCACGGCGGCCACTTACTCCGAGATCCGCCAGAAGCGGTCAAGGGGCTGGGCAAATGGGATTCCCCCGCAGGCCGAGGTGCGTCTACGGGGGAGCGCCCGGCGTTCCCTCTTCTGATGGCTACGTCGGCGAAGCGCTTGTGTGCCGAACACACACAGGTCCCCTCAACGCAGTTGACGACAAGGACAGTCGGGGGCGAGCGGCAGGGAGCTCCAGGCGCGTCCACGGTCACGCCTGGGGCTTGGTGGTCGGAGAAGCCTAACAAATGGGGAAATGGGGAGTTGCCTGGGGCGTCTGGTGATGGTCGTAGGAGGCACGAGACCGTGCGCGGTTGTCAGAGGCTCCACGAGAGAATCTCGTCCCGGAATGGCCTCTGAACGCGAGTGTGGACGGGGAGACAACCCTGAGAGAGAAATGGGACCTGTGGTGGACCCAGAGGGAACGAGTGCAGAGGAATGGAGGCGCACCTTCTCTGGCGTGCCATCCAGATCTATCCTGGTGGTTTTCCATCCATTTGGTTGTTACCTGGCTTCCGCTGCTGCAAGGACGACTAGATGGCCATACAGTGGTGTCAGTGGCAAGAACAAATTTCAGTGACTTGAGAATTTGCTTTGAGATCCATTAGTGGTGTACACACTGGTGAAATAAGAAGCTTGGAGACCTACAGAATTGTAAATTAATACTGTCATCGTTACTCAACATTATTTGTAATTATTACCATTGTTTGTAATTAGCGAAAAAACAGTAAAGTTGATTCACACAGTAGCTGATTTATTGAAGATGATCAAAGAGGGGTTTCAGTATTTCTAAATTCTCCTAAATGGGCAGAGAGCAAGGTGGAGACAACGGGTATGTGCCAGGTAAGGCTGTGACGGGTGTGAGAATAAAGGGCAGTGCTGAGAAGAAAGATTATGGAGGGTTTCTGAAGGTAGAAGAGGTTGGAAAGCATTTTTAAACACATGTGGGGGATAGATCTGATAGGTTGCAGTTTAAAGAGAAAGGCACATTGCTAGTCTCTGCAGAAGGATTCAGCAACAGAGTATCTGTAACATCTTCTCAAATGCTCTTAGTTAAAAACACTCCAGGTTATATAATAAATCTTCTAGAAACATATCCTACACATTTGCTAGCAGCAGAATAATGCACGCCAAGGTTATGCATTGCTGCATTGTTTGTAATATAGGTTATTGAATATCAGCGTTCATCCCAATGTGGATTGGCAAAGTGCATTATAGTACATCATCCATTCAGTGCACTGTCGTGCAGGAAATTATGTCTTGATAGAGGATAATTTGCAAGATATTGTCAAATGAGTAAAATCAAGATACAACAAAACACCGTGCTTAGTATTCTATTTGTGATTTTAAATAGGGTGCCAAGGAGAAATATATGTTCATATTTGCTTGTATGCACATAAAGACACCCTGGGAGTATGCATGGGAAAACAGATACATGGTTACCTGTGGAGGGCCGGGGCTCCTGGGCAAAGACGGGGGGAGGTGGTGGGGGGCACAATGTAATGCAAAGTATTTTATATTTTCAGGACCTTCAACCATGTACATATGTATTATAACCTCTCTAGAAATTCAAGAAATTGAATTTCTTAAACCTCCGAAGATTAAAATGCATTTACTATTTCTACCAACTCTGAGTACATTTCAAGTTTGTTTTACCATGGAGATTTGCCTGCTCTAAAATGTCTACTCAAGCCTTCCATGGTGATTTTGACTATTTTCCTTTACTTTGGTAGGAGACAAAGAAAACCAGGGGAATCACTGCTGTGTAGTTCATCAGTCCCCCCCGTGGTTCCCCTGCTTTTTTGTCCTTTCAAATACTTTATACGCTGTGTGTTTTCGGTGCTATTTTCATAATTTTTATTTGCAAGAAAGAGGAATATAGGAGAAATAAAGCTGTATTAGGGTTTTGCTAGGGTTGCCAGAACAAGATACTGCAGACTGGGAGGCTTAGTTAATTTTCTCCCAGCTCTGGGAGTCCAAGATCAAGGTGTCCACAGGTTCAGTTTCTTCTGAGGCCTTTCTCCCTTGCTTGCAGATGGCCGCATTCTTGCTTCCTCCTCACAGGGACTTACCTCTATGAGATGAGTGTGCATGGCTGTGTCCTAATCTCTTCTTATAGGGGAACAGCTCTGGATTAGGGCTCACCCATATGACCCATTTTCACTTAATCACCTCTCCTAAGGCCCTATTCCCAAATACAGTCACATTATGGAGGTACAAAGGTCTGGACTTCAACATATGAATTTATAGGGTTCCAGTTCAGACCTTAAGGGCAGCTGCTCCCCGTTGGTTGAAGCAGAAATCTCAGAGGAGAGAGGAGTCTTCCCACATGGCCTAGAACTTCTTGACCCAGCCAAGCCATGACCATAAGCCTGATTCCCTGTTGTTTTACCTCATGTCTCTCTTACTGAGAGTGTAGGTCAGGGAATGAATAAGAAATTACGTCCTCAGTACATTGTCACTAAATATTTCAGCGTTTTGGAGGCCAGGTGTTCACAAGAGTAAAGAAGTTATGTTTTGCTCAGCAAGTTCTTGGCCTTGGAAGGTACACAACGCACTGAGGAAGCAGCCTGTGTCTCCCATATGCTGAGCAGGCCACAGACACAGGAGCAGGAGACAGCCATTAGAGGCCACAGCCTCACTGGGAAGCAGCTGCATCACCAGTTTTGCTCAATCAGATCTGTGTTCTAGGTGCTGAGCTTGAGGAGGGCGTCAGTCCTGGGACACTGTGGACACGATGCAGAAAAATTAAACCCAGAGTCATACCTAAATAGAAAAAAAGTGAGATATTAAATTTTATTGCCTCCACTGAGCTATAAACTTGGTGAAGGCGGTAATGTTATACATTTCACCTCTTAGTCTCCAGAAAATTTCACATGCTGGAATCCTGGAGACTCTCAATGAATATTTGTTACTTTAATGAGTGGTGTGTGAGAGAGCTACCTGATTTTTATTGAAGACTGTTGTCCTATGATAATTTATCTATGAAATCCAGAACACTTGGGAGATATGTTTTCCTTTAATTATCTGATGGATACTGTGGACCCTCCACCTAGTAATGCACATGCACAGACACAAACACATCGCTGCAAAGACATCAAGTGTTTCCCTCTTTTCAAGCTCATAGACCAATCCATTAGCATTCTATATGTATGGGCTTTATAATGGTTTTGTGTGTGTGTGTGCACATCAAGAAGGAAAAAGTAATCGATCTGAAGGGAGAGAACACACCAATGTAGCTCCTCTCTCTCAACCCAACCTGATAGCAGATAAACTTATGACATAGGCATTCTCCACGGGGACCATCTCTTTTCCCAAGGTCTTTACTTATTTATTTTTAACATCTTTATTGGAGTATAATTGCTTTACACTGGTGTGTTAGTTTCTGCTTTATAAACAAAGTGAATCAGCTCTACCCTGGTCTTTATTGATTAGCACCATTCTCATTGGAGCAAGAATGGAACTCGGGAGGGGGACCAAGTCCCTCTGACTTCCCTGGCTCACGGTGCAGAGGGTGGGAGGGGCGCCCCAGCCCCTGCACCCACCCCCGGTTACTCCCTGCAAAGTAGGGGCCACAGCCTTGGCAGCAGAAGCAGCAGAGCCACTCCTCTCCTCTTTAGCTTACTGTTCTCAGGGAATACCTTTTCCCATATTTTCACTTTCAGCATATGAGTGTCCTTACTTCTAAGTGAGTCTCTTGTAGACAACATAAGTTGGACCCTTTTTATGTCTAGCTTGTCCATCTTTGTTTTTTAACTGATGAGTTTAAGCTATATACATATATATAAATTACTGATATGGAATGACTTTTAATTGCCAATTTTTCTGTAAGGTCATATAGCTTTTCTGTCCCACATTTTCTCCCATACTGACGTCCTTTGTGCTTACTTTTTGTACTCATTTTAAAAATTTATTTATTTGGCTGTGCCAGGTCTTAGTTGTGCCATGGGGGACCTTTGATCTTCTTTGCGGCATGCTAACACTTAGTTGTGGCATGTGGGATCTAGTTCCCTGACCAGGGATTGAACCCAGGCCCCCTGCATTGGGAGCATGGAGTCTTCGCCACTGGACCACCAGGGAAGTCCCCTGACTTACTTTTAATTTCCTTCTGTGTATATTCTATAGATATTAAATTTGTGGATACCATGGAGATTACATATAAAATCCTATCAAACTAGCTTCAACTGATATCAACATAGTTTTAATCACATGCAAAATCTCTATTACATCTCCTATTACATTACACATTAATTACATTTTATTAATGTCACAAATCACATATTTATACATTGTTTTCTGTTAATGTAGATGTATGAATTAGTTATTTGGGGATGCTATAACAAAGTGCCACAGCTTGGGTAGCTTATAAACAGAAGTTTCTTTCTCATGGTTCTGGAGGCTGAAGTGTGAGATCAAGGTGGTTAGGTAAAGGTCTTTTTCTGAGTCATAGACTTTTCATTATATCATCACCAGGAGGAAGGGTTTAGAGAGCTCTCTGGAATCTCTTTTAAAAGCACAGGAGAGACTTCCCAAGTAGGCCAGTCGTTAAGAATCTGCCTTCCAATGCAGGGGACACAGGTTCAATCCCAGGTCAGAGAACTAAGATCCCACATGCCACGGGACAACTAAGCCCATGTGCTGCAACTACCGAGTCCCTGTGCCACAGCTAGATATGAAGCCTGGGCGTCACAACAAATATCCCACGTGCTGCAACTAAGAGCCAATGCAGCCAAATAAGTAAGTAAATAAATATATATTTAAAAATAAATAAAAGCACACAAATCCTATTCATGGCGGCTTTGCCGTCATAACCTAAGCACCTCCCAAAGGCCTACATCCTAATATCACTACATTTGGAGGTTATATGTTTAACATGAATTTTAGGGGAAACAATCACACAATACCAATACATTTATAATTATTTTAATATTTTGGATTTAGAAAATATCCCAGAATAATAAAAAGTGTAGTTACAAGTCAAAATTATAGCTTTTTTTTTCCTATTTGTCCATTTATTTACCTTTATCAGATAAATTTATATTTTCATATGGCCTCAAGTTACTGGTGTCCTTCCATTTGAACTTGAAGTACTCCCTTTACCATTTCTTGAAGGGTAGGTATTATGGTACTGAACTCCTTCAGCTTTTGTCTGAGACTGTCTTTCATTTTCCTCATTTTTGAAGAATAATATTGTAAGATATAGAATTGTTGTTAGGTAGTTTCCCCCAGTACTTTAAACATATCGTTTCACTCTCTTCTGGCCTGCAACATTTCTGATGAGAAAAAGCAACTGATAATCTTATTGACGATCACAATTAAGTGGATCATAATAACTGTCACATATAACTTTGTTTATATATATTTCTTAACACTAACCTATTCAAAAAGTACTTATTGTTACAAAATTTTTTATTTATCATTCCAAGATTACTTAACAAATCTATAGTTTTATTCTGCTTATTTATAAAATAGTAGGTTATTAGCCAAAATTATGAATTCATAGCTGAAATGTGTGGTAAAACATTCTTGATAAGAGTTTTCCCATGTCTGAGAATTTTGATATGAACTCCGGCTTTTCAGTTTGATTTTAGCATTGATACATCCAGTGTGAGAATTCAACGTTGAGTAAGGAATTAAAAATCCCTGAGGGCTTTCCTTCATTGATTACAGTAAAAGTGTTTTCTATGCTGTGAAAACTCATGTGTATGTAAGTCTATTCAATGATAGTCTCCAGTTAAAATTATCTCCATGTCAGTTACATACACAGAGTATGTAAATATTCTGCATGGACATCCCCCCTTTGCAGCATTTCTACTAGCTATCATCAAAATTCAGTCTAATTTAGTCCATAAAATGAACACTTTATGCTGGGCTACTACTGTTTACACTACACTGTATCTGAGTTATATGACTCTGCTGAATTCCTAACTTACCTCATCCTTAGGTTTCACATGTGGATGACCAGGGTTCACACCTGAAGAAATTTACTATTTTCTTACAACTAAATTGGTCCACCAGGAAAAAAAAAAAAAACTTGCCTGGATATCATTTCTTGCTTTTAATGGTCACAATTTTTGCTTGAAATAAGAGAAAAATAATAATTAAATTAAATAAATAAGAAATGACACATGTGATATTAAGGGGATTAAATTCTTGAAAAGTACATTACATGGGGAAAGAACATGAATTTGAGGCATACACCAGTGAATAGAAACATGGTTCAGAAAAATGTTAATAAAATGTTCAGAGTTTAGGTAAAAGAAAAATAAAATAAATTCAGATGCTACAGGGAATAGGAGAGGAAACATTATTAAAGAGACCATGGCAAAGACAAAAACATGAAATTTTAACTCCCACGAGGACAGGAATTTTGCTTCTCTGAGGTGAAAAGTAGAGGGGAAAACGTGAAGAGAAATTAATGTGTGATGCGTAATGACAGAATCTGGATAATTTGACTCAATGGCTTCACATACATTTCTAAAAATATCCTTTAGTCGAGCAAACCTCCAGTAGCCATTCCAAGTGTCCTGCTCCCTCCCCACACTGAGCACATGTGTCTGGAGCTGACTTGGACCCCAGCCTGGGGAAACCCTCCTCGTCCCTCCACACCTACTCTTCTTGCTCCAACTGGGAAATTACATCTGGTTTGCAGAGCTGATGCCCTGATACATGTGGGAAATGCTAGATGGATTTAAAGTTCTGTGTTGAGAACAGTGCATGCAATGCAAGTGCAGGACAAGACGCCAAAGCTCAAGTGTGAGGGCATCAATGGCAGCCCAGGTTCGAGCACCCTGAAGGGGGAAAACACTGAAGGTTGTCACCTGACACATCACTCAAAGACAGTAAAAGTCTCTGGCTGCTGTTGTTCTTGCCCAAGAGGAAAGACAGACTGCAGGCTGCCTAGACGTCTCAGCCAGGAAGGAAGCAACGTTTTCATAATGTGGTTAACACTGTTTTCTAACAGAATCCAATAAACATAAGACCCATGAGATTATTACGTGGAGTTCATGTAGAAAGGGGGACACAAGCTGTCATGTATTTTTGCTGTGTTCAAACCTCATAATAGTCCCCCAAGCAGTAGAATTACTTAGCAACATAAAGTCACTTGTTTGTTAGATAAAATAGCCCTTATCTGTGTTCAGCATTATTCTGCGTGTTGGTGGCAGACTAGTAAGGAATACATGCGATTGTGGTAATGGAGACTCTATCTCCATGCAGGGACACATGTGCTGTGGTAAGTAAAGGAACACATTCGTTCCAGGTTTCTCTAAGTGCTACAGAAGCATGAGTCAGGGCCATGAGTGCAGCGGCATATGTGGAAGCTGCAGAGCCTATCTCAATAAGACATGCATAAGGAAGTAAATAAATATTGAGAGACTCACCCAGAAGATGAGAAAATGCACGTCCTCCAGCATCACATCTGTGTACATCTTTCTCTTCAATGTGTCTAGCAGGTCCCACTCTTTATGAGTGAGTTCTACAAACACGTCCTCAAAGGTCACTGATTTCTAAAGCCCCATCAATGGCTTCTCTGGGCCAATATGGCATATGCCTTTCATACATATTCAGAAATATATATACTGTGAACAAATGTTACTAAAGGAAACATATGAGGTGTTGTGTAAAATAAACTATCAATTTCCCAAGAAAGTGGTAATTCAACTTCCAGATTGGTTATTATAAACATTTTACTTGCAAATTCATAACTAATATTCTCCTCCTAATTTCAAGTAAGTCTGTAGGTGCATCAAAAGGCAATCAATAGCCCTGATCTGCCACTTTGTCAATTGCCAGGCAGTGGGGGTAGAGATAGAGCTGAAGCTCCATGTACATTTTATGTTTTTTCACGTATTGAAGGTGTATCTGGAGTCCTGCTTTTCTTTCCCGGGTTAGAGCCGCAGACACCAGTCATCAGAACTCATGAGATTTGCTGGCTCCATTTGCCAGGAAAGCACTGGATCAACATTTCTCTTCTACATAGTTTTCTCCTCTGGGGTTGGAATATGAGACTTAAGTCAGCCCACGCCACCCTATGGATTTCTTTTACCTGCTGCTGTTTATTTTTGCTCTTTTTTGCTGCTTATTTTATACCTTCACTATGCAAACCTACGACTGTGGCTCCAAAGCCAGTGCTAACCTAGGACTCTGATCCCAAAATACCCCAAGAAATTGGCATTCAATTAGGGAACTCTGTATGTAATCCCTCAGTCCTTAAGTTTATTAGTATTATTATTGGTAGTAGTACAATTAATATCTTTATGATTGTAATCACTATTGATATTATTTATCACTACTGTTGTTATTGCATTTCTTATTAAGTTTCTCTGCTCATGAATGTATCCAATTTACTGAAGAGTAGTATGGAGGGCTTTCAACAGACTTACATACACATGGTACTTCCTGGTTCCTGCTGTACTTATGGGTACTTGTTGGTCAGAGAGCCTCCTGAGATATTCAGACTTACCCACTGGAAGTACGGACAGTTGTTACTGGTAAGTGAGCCCCAGGGAGGACAGTCTTGACTTTCTTGAGACTCTAGAACAATGTTAAAGTCCTCTTAAGGGACCAGAAAGTGGTGCCAGTGCAAGAGCCCTGGAAGACACTTTTGTCCTGCCAGACTCAGCACAGGACTTTCCACCTCAACTCTGGGCCAGGAACCACTCTCACATCTCCTGGGAAGGATGGAGAGGGTGTCCCTCCTAGAGTGCAGTCTCCGAATTTTAAAAGTCAGCCTAGGAACTGACATTTTGACAAGTGAGGAGTAAGGAGAGTATTCTTGGCATGCCTGAACCTGGGGACATGTTCTAAATTCACTCAGGTGTCCAGGAAAAGCTGGTGTGGCACTGGCAGACATAGGGTTGGTGACATGCCTGCTCAAGTAACCACTTATTTTTCTAAGTCCCCAAGGGAGCCCCTGCACTGTTTGTGCCAACATATCATCCTCCCTGCTGACCCAGGATCACCTAGGATGACATCTTCCAATAGCCTTGGTGTGACATATGCAAACCGAAGTGTCTGGACTTTATGGGACCGGGTAGGTAAAAATGGCAGGAGCGCAGGCAAGGTGCTGATGCTGAGACAGTGCTGGGGGTAAGGATGTATCACAGACGAGGCCTCTGCATGTAGGGTGTGCAGAAAGCTCCTGACTTCCATGCCTGGAGCCTAGGCCCCCTAGCCAACTGGCCAGTCTTCTGAAATCTGGTGGTGGTTATGAGGTAGGCAGGACAAGGTCCCTTTACTATGGACCGAGGTACTTATTCTATGTCCCTTAGGACTCCCCTTCCCTGGTTTGCATATAACTTTCCAAGTTCACCCACATCCTCCTCCTCTTTGGTATTCTACTCCCTCCTGCTTGTTTTCTCCTCTCAGAACAAATTTCTTTGTGCAAACCTAGGATTCTGACTCTAAAATACCCCAGAGAACGTCTCATATAGGTACCCTGAAATTTACTTAGAGGAGTCTGTACGCGAATCTGCCATCTTTCTAAGTTTACTTTTCTCTTTAAGAGTAGTAACGGTAATATCAACATAATTCTATTATTGTTTTTAGTCCATTTTATTACCTTTTTAACATGCATTATCTTTGTGGGTTTTTTTACATAACATTGAGTAGATCTGCTCTATGCTAAAGATTGTCTGATTTACTAAAGATCATTATGGAGGGTTTCCCAACATACAAAATACATACACCTAGTTACCCCTGAGCTCCCACGGTACTTAGCTGGGTGCCCTCGACTCAAGGTCTCTATGAAGCTGTGGCTGAGGCCTCAGCTGTCTCTCCACAGGGGAGGATTTGCTCCCAGACTCACTGAGATGGGTACTGGCAGGATGCAGTCAGAGCTGAGAGCCTAGTGCCTCTGTCTGGAGACCTGCGACCTGCCTGTGTTCTCTCCTATGTGGGCCTCTCCATACGACAGCTACTAACACCCTTGCAGGCTTCCCCATTTCCAGGGATAGGAGAGACAGACAGAAACAGAGAGAGAACACAGGATGCAGCAAGTGAGAGAGAAGTGACAGAGGTTCTGTCAATGAATCTTAACACTGACCTCCCATGATTTGCTATATTCTGTTGGTCAGAAGCCAGTCACTAGCTACATAGTAGTTGCACAAAGAGTGGAGTTTCCTCGCTGGATGTGGATCACAGTCTGTGGCTGGGAACACCCAGGAAGGCATGTTCAGTGGTCTCCCTCAGAACTGGGAAAAGTGGCTGCATTCTGGAAATAAATGAAAGTGATGAAATTCCAGCCTCAATCATCAGAAGAGAAGTGAAAAGAAGACAATGGGTTATGTGTCATTTCTCATCCACTAAAGCAGCAAAATAAAAGCTCAACAAACTCCTGAAACTGGGACCCTTGGTGGGAATGAGGCACAGGGCCACTCATTCCCCAGTGGTAGGAGGGGCACTGACTCTTCCTGGAGGGTGATGGCTACCACATCCCCAGACGCCACCCACTCGATTAAGGAGGTTACTTCTAGAAAGGAAAGACAGTGGTCAGAGGTGTGTACGAAGAGTCCACGTGGGTGGTGTTGTCTGTCTTATTTCTAAGAATCCTGTATGGACACCAGCTTCCAGAGGGGAGCTAGTTCCACTGACAGTGAGAACAGGCTGCAGCTGTTTAAAATGACAGTGTCCATACAACCCAAAACAGTCTGCAGATTTAATGTGATCACTATCAAATTACACATGACATTTTTTCACAGAACTAGAGCAAATAACCCAAAAATGTACATGGAACCATAAAAGACCCAGAACTGCCAAAGCAATCCTGAGGAAAAAGAACAAAGCAGGAGGCATAACCCTCCCAGACGTCAGACAATGCTACAATGCTAATCAAACAGCCTGGTATTGGAACCAAAACAGACATATGGATCAAGGGAACAGAATAGAGAGCCCAGAAATAAACCCACAGACCCATGGTCAATTCATCTCTGATGAAGGAGGCAAGAATAGACAATGGGGGAAAAGACAGTCTCTTCAGCAAGAGGTGTTGGAAAAGTTGGTTCATGCAAATCATTAAAGTTAGAACACACTCTCCCACCATACACAAAAATAAATTCAAAATGGCTTAAAGACTTAAATATAACACATAACACCATAAAACTCCTAAAAGGGAACATAGGCAAAACTTTCTCTGACATAAATTGTACCAGTGTTTTCTTAGGTCAGTCTCCCAAGGCAATAGAAATAAAAGCAAAAGTAAACAAATGGGACCCACTCAACCTTATAGGTTTTCTCACAGCAAAAGAAACCATAAACAAAATGAAAAGAGAACATACAGACTAGGAGAAAATATTTCCAAATGATGTGACCAACAAGGGCTTAATTTCCAAAATATACAAACAGCTCATACAACTCAATAACCAAAAAGAAAAACAGTCAAAAAATGGGCAGAAGACTTAAACAGACATTTCTCCAAAGAAGACATACAGATGACCAATAGGCACATGAAAGGATGCCAATCATCACTAATTATTGGAGAAATGCAAATTAAAACTACAATGAGGTACCAATCACACCAGTCAGCATAGCCATCATCAAAAATTCTGCAAATAACAAACGCAGGAGGGTGTGTGGAGAGAAGGGAATGCTCCTAAACTGTTCGTGGGAACGTAAATTGAAACAGCCACTATGGAGAACAGTATGGAAGTTCCTCAAAAAAACTAGAAATAGAGTTGCCGTATGATCCTGCAATCCCACTCCTGGCATATATCCAGAGAAAACCATAACTCGAAAAGATACATGCACCCCAATGTTCATAGAAGCACTATTTACAATAGCTAACACATGAAACCAACTTAAATTTCCATCAACAAATAAATGGACAGAGAAGATGTGGTATATATATACAATGGAATATTACTCAGCCATAGAAGGAATGAAATAATGCCATTTGCAGCAACATGGATGTGACTAGAGATTAGCATACTAAGTGAAGTAAGCCATAAAGAGAAGGACAAATACTATATGGTATTACTTATATATGAATTCTAAAATATGGCACAAATGAACCTATCTATGAGACAAAACAGACTCAGACATGGAAAACAGACTTGTGGTTACCAAGGGGGAAGGGCTTGGGGAAGGATGGACTGGGAGTTTGGGGTTAGTAGTTGCAAATTATTACATATAGAATGGATAAAAAACAATGTCCTACTGTATAGCACAGGGAACAGGATATTCAATATCCCGAGAGAAACCATAATGGAAAAGAATATAAAACAGATGTATATATGTGTATAACTGAGACACTTCGCTATACGGCAAAAATTAATACAACATTTTAACTCAACTATATTTCAATTTAAAAAAAAAAAAAGAATCAGTTGATGTGAACAACACTAAAGGCCAAATGATCCTAAGAGTTATATACAGAACATTCTATCTAACAAACGCTGAATACACAGACTTCTCAGTGCAGAAAAAATACTTTCTAGAAAAGACCACATGATCGACCACATATCAAATCTTAGTAAAATCAGGAAGACTTAAATTATACCAAGTATATTGTCTGACCATATTATTAAACTAGAAATCAATAACAGGAGGAAAACTGGAACACTAATGAATACAAAAAAATTGATCAACACTCTCCTGACCAACTAATTTATCAAAGAGTAAATTTAAGAAGAAATAGACAGTATTTTGAGAAAAACTGAAATGAAAACACAGTGTACTAAAGGCTATGGGATGAAGCAAAAGGAGTGTTAAGAGGGAGGTTTATTGCAACAAATGCCTACCTTACGAATTGAGAAAGATCTCAAATAAAAAACCTACCTCTTCTCTTCAAGGACCTGGAAAAAGGCAAAACTGAGCCCAAAATTAGCAGAAGGAAGAAAATTATAAAGATTACAGCAGAAATCAATGTGATAGAAAGGAGGAAAACAACAGAAAAGATTAGCAATACTAAGAGTTGGTTCATTAAAAGATAAAATTTCAAACCTTTAGCTAGACTAACCAAGGAAAAGGAGAAAAGACCCAAATCAACAAAATTATAAATAAAAGAGAAGACATTGCAACTCTACTACAGAGATAAGAAGGATAACATGCTACTTTGAACAACTACATGCTAACAAACTGGGCAACCTAGATAAATGGAAAAATTCTTAGAAACATACAACCTACCAAAAGTGAATTAGGAAGAAAGAGAAAATCTAAATGAAGCAATTAGTAGTATGGAAATTAAATCAGTAATCAAAACTCTTCAAATGAAGAAAAACTCAAGATCAAGTGGCTTCACTGGTAAATTTTACCAAATATTTAATGCATTAATGCCAATCCTCAAAGTCTTCAAAAAAGAAAGAGAAAAAATGGATGAGGAGCGAAAATTCTCAAACTCATTTTACAAGACCAACATTACTTTGTTATTATAATCTGAAATGGACAATGCCAATTAGAGGCCAATAACACTGATGAATAAAGGTTTAAAAATTCTGAATAAATACTAGCAAATCAAATATATGTGATGCATCATATCAACAGAACAAAGGAAAAATATAATATCAATAGGCACAGAAAAAGCATTTAATAAGTTAGGTATAAAATTAATGTAACTCAACATAATAAAGGCCAAATATCGGGGCTTCCCTGGTGGCACAGTGGCTAAGAATCTGCCAGCCTATGCAGGGGACATGGGTTCAAGCCCTGGTCCAGGAAGATCCCACATGCCAAGGAGCAACTAAACCCATGCACCACAACAACTGAGCCTGTGCTCTAGAGCCCGTGAGTGACAACTACTGAGCCTGTGTGCCACAACTACTGAAGGCCACATGCCTAGAGCCCATGCTCCACAAAAAGAGAAGCCACTGCAATGAGAAGCCCACGCACCACAACGAACAGTAGCCCCTGCTCTCCATAACTAGAGAAAGCCCACGTGCAGCAACAAAGACTCAATGCAGCCAAAAATAAATAAAATTTTTTTAAAAAGGCCAAATATGACAAGGTCACAGTTCAAAGCACACTCAAGAGTGAAAGTCTGAAACTTTTTCTCTAATATCAGAAACAAGACAAGGGAGTGCACTCTCACCACTCATTCAGCATAGTAATGGAAGTCCTAGCCAGGGCAATCAGTCAAGGAAGAGAAATAAAAGGCATCAAAATTGGAAATTAAGAAGTAAAATTGTGTCTATTTTAAGATAACATGATTTTATATATAGAAACTTGGAAAAACTTCACCAAAAACCTCGTAAAACTAATCAACCTAATCAGTAAAGTTATAGAGTAAAAACTTAAAATGCAAAAGTCAGTCATATTTCTATATACTAACAATGATCTGAAAAAAGAAAACCATTCTATTTATAACAGCGTCAAAACTAATAAAATAATAAGAAATAAATTTATCTAAGGAGATGAAAGATAGCTACAATACAAGCTACAATACACTGATGAACAAAATTGGAAAGGACAGAAATAAAGGTAAAGTTATCCCTTTTTCATAATTGGAAGAATTAATATTTTTTGAATGTTCATACTACCCAAAGTCATCTATGGATTTAATGTAATTCCTATCAAAACCCAATGGCATTTTTTAAAGTAGAAAAAAAAAAAAAACAGAAATGTATGAGGAACCACAAAAGAACTTGTATATGCAATGCGATCATGAGAAAGAACAACAAACCTGGAGGTATCACATTCCATGATATCAAAGTGTATTATAAAGCTATAGTAAGATAAATAGTATGGTACTGTCATGTAAAAAGGCATAGACAACAATGAAATAGAACTGAGAATGCAGATATAAACCCATGCATATAAGGTCAACGAATATTTGATAAGGCAGTCAGGAACACTCGGTGGAGAGACAGCCTCTTCATTAAACAGTGCTTGGAAAACTGCATAGTTACATGCAAAAGAATAAAACTAGACTCCTGTCTAACACCACTCATGACAATTAAAGAGAAATAAGATAAGGTAAAGACAACTGTAAGATGGGAGGCCATAAAACTCCTAGAAGAAAACAGTAAAAATCTTTTTAACACAGGTCTTAAATATTATTTTTGATGAAACCTTAAGCACAAGCAACAATTTAAAAAATTAACAAGTGGAACTATATCAAACTAAAAATCAGCTACACAGCAAAATAAATAATCAACAAGATGAAAAGAGCCTATGTAATCAATAATAATATTTGCAAACCTTATAACTAATAAGGGGTTGATATCCAAAATACATCATAGAACTCGATAGCACAAAAAAAATTAAGCCAATTAAAAGTTGTGCCAAAGACCCCAATAGACATGTTTCCAAAGAAGATATGTGAATGTACAAGAAATACATGAAAATGTGTTCAACGTCACTACACATCAGGGAAATTAAATCAAAACCACAATGAGAGATCACCTCAGGACTGTTAGAATGGAACTCATCAAAGAGACAAGAGATTTGCTAGCAAATGCTAGCAAAGATGTGGAGAAAAGGGTTGATTTGTGTGCTTTTGTTTGTCTTATAAATTGGTTCAGCCTCTATGGAAAACACTAGAGAAGGCCCTCAAAATTTAATAGGGCTACCATATGGTCCAGCGTTTTCATCTATGGGAATATATTGAAAGAATTAAAAACACTATGTTGAAGAGATATCTGCACCTCCATGTTCGTAGCAGTATTTACAATAGCCAAGACATGGGAAAAAAAGTGTGTCTATCAACAGATGAGTGGATATAAACCTTGTGGTATATTTAGAAAATGGAGTATTATTCAGCCATAAGAAAGAAGGAAATCCTGCCATTGGTGACAATATGGATGGACCTTGAGGGCATTATGCTAAGTGAGAGACATCAGACCAAGCTTATATGCGAAAAAAAAAAAAAAACAAACCCACAAACATCTCATAGAAAAAGATCAGATTTTTTGGTTACCAGAGGAGGGAGGTGGGAAGAGGGAGAATTTGATGAAGTCCAAAAGTATCAACTTGCAGTTCTAGGATAAATAAGTATTGAGAATGTTATGTACTACATGATGAATAGCGTTAACACGGCCATATGGTATCTTTGAAAACTGTTAAGCAAGTAGATCTTAAGAGTTCTCATCGCAGGAAACTATATTTTCTTTTTCTTTTTTTTTTCTTTTCTTGCATCTATATAAGATGATGTATGTTAACTAATCTTACTGCAATAACAATTTCACAATATATGGAAGTCAAATCATTATAATATGCATTTTAAACTTAAATAGTACTGTGTTCAATTATATCTCAATAAAACCGGGGGGGAAATTACAACAGCTTTACAATAATGTCTTTGAAATTTTAAAAATATCTTAAAAGGAAATGGAAGCACAACTTGCTAAAACTTCTGGGCTGCAAGAAAAACAGTTATAAGAGTGTTTATTGCAACAAGTGCCTACAATAAGAAAAAAGATCACAAATAAACCACCTTACTTCTCAAGGGACCAGCAAACAAACGAACAAACCACTAAGCTCACAAGTAGCAAAGCAATGAAATAAGAAATATGAGAATATAAATAAACAGAGACCATGCAAACAATAGAAAACATCAATGCAAGAGGTGGTTTTTGAAATGAAAACAAAACTAACCTTTTAGCTCTACTAATGAAGAATAAAAAGGAATACTCAAATAAAATCAGAAATGAAAAAGGAGACATTACAACTGATGCAACAAAAATACAACAGCTCATGAGAGGTGACCATCAACAAATATATACCATCAAATTTGATACCCTAGAAGAAATGAATTCCTAGCAACATAAAAAATACCAAAAGTGAATCATGAGGAAATAGACAAACTGAACCAACCAACGATGAGTGAAAAGATTATATCAGTAATAAAAAATTTACAAAAAAAAAGAAAAAGGGTAAGACCAGATGGTTTCTCTGGGAAATTCAACGAAACATTTAAGTTGAATCAAAACAAATTCATGTCAAACTTTTCTATAAAACTTTGAGGTACATTCCCAAACTCATTTGATGAGTCCAACATTATTTTGATACCAAAGCTAGATAAGAACACTACAAAAAAAAAAATTGTCAAGTATTACTGATACAGATGCAAAAATTCTCAGTGAAATACTAGGAAACAAAATTCAACAGTATATTGAAAGGATCATACACAATGATCAAGTGGAATTTATCCCTAGAATGCAAGTGTAATTCAACCTATGTAAATCAAATATGTGATGCACCACATTAAGAGAATGAAATATGAAAATCATATGGTTATCTCAACAGATACAGAAAGAGCATGTGAAATAATTAAAGAATCTTCCATGATAAAAAATACTGAACAAATTGTTATACGTAGAATGTACCTCAAAACAATAAAGGTCATATTGAACAAATTCACAGCAGACATCATACTCAATGGTGAAAGTTTGAAAGTTTTTCTGCTAAAAATATAAACAAAATAAGTTTGTGCACTCTCACCTCTCCTTTTCAGCATAATACTGGAAGTCATATACAGAGCAATTAGGCAAGAAAAAGAAATAAAAGAAATCCAAATTGAAAAGGATAAAGTAAAGCTATTTCTGTTTGCATTTAATATAATCTTATATGGAGAAAATCCCAAAGATTCCACAAAAAAATGTATTACAAGTTATAGACAAATTCAGACAAGTTGCAAGATACAAAATCAACATGTGAAGACCAATTGTACTTCTACATACTAACAATTTGAAAAAGAAATGTAAAAAGCAATCATATTTAAAATGGTACCAGAAATAAATAAAGCATTTAGGAATAAATTAAACCAAGTAGGTAAAATATCCACACACTGAAAGTGACAAAACACTGATGAAAAAACTGAAGATACAAATAAATGAAAAAAGTTTAATTTCATGGTTATGAACCAGAAGAATATTGTAAAAATATTTATACTACCCAAAGCTGTCTATAAATTCAGTGCAATCCCTATCAATATTCCAGTGATTTTTACACAGAAAGAGAAAACAACCCTAAAATTTGTATGGAACCACAAAACACCACTAATAGCCAAATCAACCTCGTCAAAGAAGAAAAAATCTAGGGGCCTCACAATTCCTAACTTCAAACTTTATTACAAAGCTATAGTAATCAAAACACTAGATTCTGGCAAAAAATAGGGACCTGGTCCAATGAAACAGAATCAAGAGCACAGAAATAAAACCAGTCATTTACTGTTAACAAATATTTGACAAGGGAGCCAAGGAGATGCAGTAGGGGAAATGCAGTCTCTTCAATAAATGGTGCTGGAAAAAACCTGGATAACAACCTATAGAAGAATACAATTGGACCCCTTTCTTGTACCACTCACAAAAATTAACTCAAAGTGGACTGAAGGCTTAAATATAAGACCTAAAGCTGTAAAACTACTTGAAGACAGCATAAAGAACAAGTTCCTCAATATAGTTTTGGCTAATATTTCTCAGATATAGCACCAAATGTGGAAGCCGCAAAAGCAAACAAAAGAAAACGAAACAAAAAAGTGGAACTACAGCAAACAAACAAAAGAAAAACTTTGCATAGCAAAGTGAACAATGAGCAACCAAAAAAACAACTATAGAACAGAAGAACATATGTGCAACCCATTTTTTTTGATAAGGGTTTAATATTCAAAATATATAAGTAACATAAAATAATAGCAGTCAAAAATTAAATAAAAAATGGGCTAAAGGACTTGAAAAGACATTTTCCCCCCCAAAAGGCATACAGAGGGCCAACAGGTACATGAACAGATGCTCAACATCACTAATCAGCAGAGAAATGCAAATCAAAACCACAATGATACATCAGCTCACACCTGTTAGAATGGCTATTATAAAAATCACAAGAAAAAACAAATGTTTGTTAGAATGTGAAGAAACGGCAACTCGTGTGCAATTTTGGTGTAAATGTAAACTGGTACAGTCTAATGAATGTAAAAGAATTAAATTAGGGCTTCCCTGGTGGTGCAGTCGTTGAGAATCTGCCTGCCAATGCAGGGGACATGGGTTCGAGCCCTGGTCTGGGAAGATCCCACATGCCACGGAGCAACTAGGCCCGTGAGCCACAACTACTGAGCCTGTGCGTCTGGAGCCTGTGCTCCGCAACAAGAGAGGCCGTGATAGTGAGAGGCCCGCACATCGTGATGAAGAGTAGCCCCCTCTTGCTGCAACTAGAGAAAGCCCTCGCACAGAAAAGAAGACCCAACACAGCCAAAAATAAATAATAAATAAATTTTAAAAAAAAAGAATTAAATTGGACCCCTATCTCACACTTCTCACAAAAATTAACTCAAAAGAGATTAAAGACACGAATGTATGACTTGAAACCATATAACTCCTAAAAAAATTCTGGGGGATAATCTCCTTGACCGTGGTCTTGGGAATAGTGATTTTTTGGTTATGACCCCAAAGGACAGGCAACAAAGCAAAAGCAAAAATAAACAAGTAGGACTAAGTCAGTCTAAAAAACCTTCTGCACAGAAAAAACACACACACACACACACACAAAAAGACACACAAAAGAAAAACAAAACAAAAAACAACTAATTAAAAAGGGATAAAGTATCTGAATAGATATTTTTTCCAAAAAAGACATACAAATGTCCAACAGATATATGAAAAAAATGTTCAACGTCTTTAATCATCAGGGAAATGAAAATCAAAACCATGAGATCATGTCACTCCTGTTAGAATGGCTACAGCCAAAAGACAAAAGATTACAAGTGTTTGAAAGAACATGGAGAAAAGAAAATCCTTGTACATTGTTGGTAAAGATGTAAATTACTACAAGCACTATGAAAAACAGTATGGAGGTTCCCCTCAAAACTATAAGTAGTATCAAGTTGTCCCAGTACCATTTGTTGAAGAGACTATCCTGCCCACTGAGTGTGCTTTACTCCCATCTCAAATATTAGTTGCTTATACACAGGGGTTTACTTCTGGGCTCTCTATTCTGTTCCTTTAGTCTATGTGTGTATTTTAATGTCAGTAACATAGTGTCGCATAACTACAGCACTGTAATATAGTTTTTTTGTTGTTTAAAATAAATTTATTTATTTATTTACTTATTTTTGGCTGCGCTGGGTCTTTGTTGTTGTGAGCGGGCTTTCTCTAGTTTCTTCGAGCGGGAGTTACTCTTCGTTGCAGTGTACGGGCTTCTCATTGCGGTGGCTTCTCTTGTTGCAGAGCACAGGCTCTAGGCACATGGGCTTCAGTAGTTGTGGCACGTGGGTTCAGAAGTTGTGGTTCACGGTGTCTAGAGCACAGTCTCAGTAGTTGTGGTGCACTGGCATAGTTGCTCTGCGGCATGTGGGATCCTCCCAGACAAGGGCTTGAACTCGTGTCTCCTGCATTGGCCGGTGGATTCCTAACCACTGCACCACCAGGGAAGCCCCTGTAATACAGTTTTAAATCAGGAAGTGTGATGACTCCCAACTTGTTCTTTCTCAGGATTGCTTTGGCTATTTGGGGTCTCCTGTGGTCATGCACAAAATTTTAAAACTGATTTCTCTATATCTGTAAGAGATGCTGTTAGAATTTTGATAGAGGTTGCATTGAACCTATACATGCCTTTGGGTAGTATGGACATTTTAACAACAATAATTCTTCTGATCCATGAACACAGTACTGTATATCGTTCCAGTTCTTTTGTCTTCTTCAATTTTTTTGATCAAAGTCTTGTTGTTTTCAAAGTACAAATTTTTCACTTCCTTCATTAAATTTATTCCTAAATATTGATTGGTTTTAATGCAATTTTGAATGGGGAAAGGATAGTGTCTTCAACAAATGCTGTTGGGAAAAGTGGAAAACCACATGCAGAAACATGAAAATGGACACCTATCTTATACCACTCACAAATATTAATTAGAAATGGATTGAAGACTGAAACATAAGACCAGATACTATAAAACTCCTACAAGACAACATAAAGAAGAATCTACTTAAAACTGGTTTGGGCAATAATTTTTGGATATGATCCCAAAAGCATAAGCCAGAAAAGTAAAAACCAACAGATGGGATTATATCAAACTAAAAACCTTTTTATATATATAAAAAATATAAAGTCTACATACAGAGTAGGAGAGAATATCTGCAAATCCTAGGTTGCATCAAAGCGTATAAACTTTCAGTGTTAAGATTAGTAAGTTCTGGGAACTTTAATGTACAGCATGGTGACTATAGCTAACAATTCTGTATTATATATTTGAAAGTTGCTAAGAGAGCAGATTTCAAAAATTTTACCACAAAAAAAAGTGAATCATGTGAGTTTATGGAAGAATCTTTATTGTGGTAATCATTTCACACTATATATCTGTATCAAATCACCATGCTGTACATCTTAAACTTACACAATGCTGTATATAAATTATGTCTCAATAAGTCTGGAGGAAAAAAAAAAAAGAATTTCAAGATGGATACAAGAGCATGAAATCAAGCATGGGCATTTCTGAGTGAAGAACCTTGTGTCATATCCATGTAGTTGGCCCCAGTTCTACCTGCAAAACCACAACGAAAATCTGACCACTGGTCCCCATCACCAGGGCTAACCACCTGCCTGAGCTCCCACCTTGGTTACTGCAGCAGTCTCCTAATTGGTGCCCCAATTCTGCTTTTTCGCCCTCAGTCAGTTGGTAGGACAACAGCCAGAGGAAGTCAGATGATAGCCCTCATCTGTTTAAAACCATTCACCCAGAGTAAAAGCCAATGTCCTTTAAATGGCCGACAATCTGGTGACACCCCCAAGGGCTCTATCCATTGCTCACTTAACTTCAACCACCCAGCATTCCCAACTTTCCTCAAACAAGCCAGTCATGTTCCTTCTTTACAGCATTTTACCTTGCTGTCCCCTCTGCCTGGAATCTGTTTTTGCCACCTATGCACACTATGTATGGCCTCCTTCATATCTTTTAAGTCTTTTTTGTTTTTGTTTTTGTTTTTGCTTATTTATTTATTTTTGGCTGTGTTGGGTCTTCGTTTCTGTGCGAGGGCTTTCTCTAGTTGCGGCGAGCGGGGGCCACTCTTCATCGCGGTGCGCGGGCCTCTCACTATCGTGGCCTCTCTTGTTGCGGAGCACAGGCTCCAGACGCGCAGGCTCAGTAGTTGGGGCTCACGGGCCTAGTTGCTCCGTGGCATGTGGGATCTTCCCAGACCAGGGCTCGAACCCGTGTCCCGTGCATTGGCAGGCAGATTCTCAACCACTGCGCCACCAGGGAAGCCCTCTTTTAAGTCTTATTCACAGGTATTTACTGAGCAAGACTATGTGCCAGACACTATTCAAGGCACAGAGGTTTGGACCCAGCATCTCTCTGATCTTACTGAGGTGGAGCCTCATTTCATAAACTTACTGGCTATTTTTTCTGGAAAAAACAGATGCATAAATATGGGAGTGTAGGTATCGCTCAGGCATAATCCCAAATAATAGATACAGAGGTTTAACTCTAAGAAAGGTGGAACATAACTTCCCAACTCCTTGAATGTGTCCTGCACTCAGTGACATTCTTCCACAAAGTACACACTGAATGGATGGGGGAAAAGATGGATGTTACAGTGAGGAACTTGACAAACCCCACCTCAGCCAGGTGATCAAGGGCAACATCAACAGTAATAAATCATCTGCAGAGCATGTGCCCTTGATATGAAGTGTGAATTCCATTTGTTCTTCTCCAGAAACACTTAACCCCAGGCTAATCACGAGGGAAACAACAGGTAAATCCCAATTGGAGACTGTCAAGGTCATCAAAAACAAGAAATGTCTCAGAAACTCGAACAACTAACAGTGTCCTAAAGAGAAATGGCAGCTAAATGGAATGAGGGTGAGATATCCTGAATGCAATCCTAGAAGAGAAAAAGGTGAGTCTAAGAAAATTTGAAAACAGAGTGGGTTGTAGTTAATAATCAGGTGTCAACACTAGCTCATTAACTGTAAAAATGTACCCTAATGACATGAAACTGTAATAAGATAGGAAACTGAGTCTGGGCTACTTGTGAAATCCTGCACTATTCTTGAAAATTTTCTATAAATCTAAAACAATTTTAAAATGAAAATGTATTAAACAAAATTTTTATTTTTTTCTAACATATATTATTTTTAAATTGTCCTACCAGTAATTATTATTAATTTCCCCTATCACCTAGTTGTACTGTTTCATTTTGTTAAATACGATTTATAACAGAGAGCAGTAAATAACCCATGATAGTAGAAAATTTCCAATAACACCAATTTTACATATTTTATGTTAAATTATTAATGCACATGTGTATAATTATTTATTATATATTATGTTATTTGGGAGGTTTTGTTTTTTTTTTTTCTTTTGGCTCTTGTCATTTCATTGGTATGGCTGTGTCCTGGGTCACTTTCTAAGAAGTTACTCACCAGAGATGTCTGTCAGGACTCAGAAGTGAGTCTACATGTCACTTCATGGCTGAACATATTCAAACAGCCCATTTATAAAATAAAAATAAAATAACTAATAATTCATTGTGACTGGTTCATTTATTCCAAGAATGCTTTTTAAAAAATTTTGTTTCCATGCTTACATTTCCTACCAATGGAACAAAATCAAATTATCTGCCAACTCAAATATCACATTAGAATAATGAGGACAGAGTTGTGACCACAAAAATTCAATGTTTCATCCTGATATTTTCTAATCAGAAGTGTTTTTAAAAATATTCAAAGTCAGTTCCTAGGGGATAGCTGAAAGTGACAAAATCAGAAACCCCAAACGGCAGACAAACTTGAAACTTATTTTACATGTTGCCATATAATGTGCCAGAAATAAATTACCTCTTAGAAGATTACATAAAATTACTTGAAGCTCAAACCCTGGAATGCTTCCCAATTTTGTCAGACTTACATGTTATTATAATGTCTGTATCCATTTAGCTAATGAGGTAGGTAAAGATAAAAAGTGATCTGTTCTTCTGTGTTTAATACAGTTTTAAAAAGTATATAATGCTCCCAAGAAATCAGGTTAGATCTGGAATACAGATGAAAATATGAAATGAAAGTACTTTTCCTTGCTTTGTACATGAGCAGTAGCCCATCATGTACAAATATGTCAGATGACAAGGTACCTTCATGTTAAAAACATTGCCATCACTGCAAAAGAAAGCTTTATTGATTGTGCTGAACTAAAAGGAAAAAATAGATATGCTATACCTCAGGTAATTATGAGTATATTGGAAAAAGATAATGTTGACATAAAAATGCTCATGGTCACAGATATTATACAGGTGCAACTGTGGCAGATGTACGAAGACATAGAAGCCATGTTCCTCCACTGAACATGACGATGCCAAATTTGTGACCTGATTCATTTCTTAACCTTCATGGACAAAATTTCTGCTCCCACAATTTAAAATATGACCTTGAAAATACTGTATAATCAGAAGATGTGATATTTTAATGTCTGTTCTAAGTAGTACTTTAAACATACATAAGACTATCCAGTTGTCAGTCAGAAAGATCAGATACAATCGGCTATCATTCCATGCAAATGAATGGCATGTAGCAAATATTCATATATGTGTGCACCTACATCAAACATGTTAGCATATATGAATAAAATCAACTATACTATATTAATATTTAATGTAAAATCATATTAGCAAATGCACTGTGGTGAAATCAGAAACATCTAGGTATAAATAGATTGCAAATTTTTATGCAGTTGTCACAATGGGATAATATTGTGACCAAAGAGGAAATTGTAAAGAAAGTTATCCAAGAAAAAAATCTTGACTCTAGGAAAAAAAACATGCTTATTACAAGGCTTCTCCCCTTGTTTACAACCAATTTCACAAAGTAACCTTGAACTAGGTTGGGAGAATAAAAACTTTAACAAGACATAGGAATACTCCTTCTGTTGTAGAAAATAAATCAAAAGAAAAAGTAAATGAATAAAGTATGACGATTCTACAGATAGAAATATCAATTCTTATGGGAAAGAGGCTTAAAATATATAATAAGGAGATTATAGAAATCTTAATTTCACCTTTTGAATGGAGATATACAAAGTTAAGCTAAAAACCTTCATATCCTGTATTAGGAGAAAATTTATTTGCTATGAATGTATTTAATTTACAAAAAGCAGCCCCTGTCTTACCTTTTAAGTATTCTGTTGAAGTTTTAAGTTTTAATATATTTCATCTTAAATGGTCTTATGAAGTATGCAATAGTTGGTATTTTAATAATCGTCACTGTGCCTGGAACTTCTAAAAGTGATTCACAATTTTTAAAATTACATTCTTATAAAAATTTGGTATTGACCTGAATATTATGATGTTTAATAATACTAGTCACATTGGAATATTGCAGAAGATTTTTCAAGGAGCATATGTGTATAAATATTTAAGACTGTCACTGTATTGTGAGAACATTTCAAACACAGCAATATTTTGACTTGAAAATTAGAAAAATCTAAGAAGTACATTTTAAATATTGCTGACTGTGGGGCTTCCCTGGTGGTGCACTGGTTAAGAATCCACCCGCCAATGCAGAGGACACGGGTTCGAGCCCTGGTCCGGGAAGATCCCACATGCCGTGGAACAGCTAAGCCCGTGAGCCACAACTACTGAGCCTGAGCTCTAGAGCCTGCGACCCACAACTACTGAAACCCACGCACCTACAGCCCGTGCTCTGTAACAAGAGAAGCCACCGCAATGAGAAGTCCGCGCACCACAACAAAGAGTAGCCCCCGCTCGCCACAAATATAGAAAGCCCATGCAACAACGAAGACCCAATGCAGCCAAAAATAAAATAAGTTAAAAAAAAGAATGATTTGTAAAAGAAATAAATAATAAATATTGCTGAGGTAAAAAAAATGCACAACATGAGAGTTGTGAGTTAAGTTTTATTTGGGCAAAATAAAGACTATATCCTGGGAGACAGGATCTCAGATAGCTCCAAGAAACAGCTCCAAAGAGTCAGGGGGAAGGTCAGTATATACGTGATTTTGGTGCAGGGGGAGTACACGCAATCGAGCACATATATTTTTTGCAGAAGGTTTCTGCTCGTCTCATGCAGACTATGGCTAGTCACGAGGAGCAGACGTCACCATGAAGGATTTCAGTGCTTCTCTAGACACGAGGAGATACAAGAACTGGGCTCATAAAATCAGCTCCTGCAAGTATCTAACTCTCTGAAGAGCTGTCCTGCCAGCTTCCCCCGAGCACAGAGCGCCTCATTTCTGCTCTCCACCCTGAACTCCTTTCAGGGGGTGTTGAAGGTCAGCGGCTGCAGCAGCTGCGCCAGCACCTGAGTTAATCCTTGTCGAGGTAGATGGCAAGTGCCCATCCATAGCTGAAAATCCGCTCCAAATAATTTTATTCCTTTAAGACAGGAAAGTAAAAGTACACTAAATTCTGATTCTGACATGTTTAAACTATAAAACTTAACACAGTGTGTTTTACTACACTTTTTCAATATTTTTTCAACTACATCCACGTTACCTGCACATCATCCGTGTATAGTCTGTTAGTTAAGGTCTTTGAACAAAGGAATAAGTGGATAATTCCGTGCTGTTGAGGACAAGGGGCGGAAACATTTCTCTTGGCCACTAAGGAAAAGGGACATTTTTACAACCTTCCGGGGGCGTCCGAGGAAACGCAGCAGAGTCTGTCCGCGACGGTGAACTCTCCCCGTCGCCCGCGCCCCCGCTCCTTCCCCGCCGCCCGAGGGTCCGGGGCGCGGCCGCGCCGCCCGCGAGGACACGCGCTTCCCGCGCTCCGCCCCGGGCGGGGCTCCTCCCGCCAACCGCCCCGCGTCCGGAACAGACGCCCCGCCGGGAACAGCCTCCACGCCCCCGGCCCCTCGGAGACCGGATCCGAGGGACAACAAGCGACATCGAACGTTACCTGAGAAGGTGGGGATACACCGCGCGGGGCGGCGGGAAAGGAAGGAGAGGAGGGGGCACAGCCCCTTTTCACCGGCCGGGGCGCGGGCGGGGAACGTCTTCCTCCCGCAGACCAGCCAGCCCCACGCGCGGGCCCGCAGCCGCCATGGCGCCTCTTCTCCGTCCTCAGGGAAGACCGCCCATCAAGTCCGGGTGCAGTTGCGCATGCGCCGCATCGCCTGTGGCATAGTGGCTTCGTGCCCCCCCTGCAGGCCCTTGGGGGCAGTGCAGGATGCTCAGAACTCACTGGAGAACATGTGCCCCCTCCCAGCCAGGATGCTAAGTTACTCAAAATCGCAGTGCCCCAGCCTCTCTGCTGATGGCACCCGTGATGCTCTGATCCAGCCATGCCTGCTCTCTTGCCTGGATGTGCCCCGCTCTTTGGAGCCATGTCATCTGGTTTTTAGGTCATCCAAAAAAATGATAATAGCCTCTATTCTATGCCACAATGACAGTATCCATTTCAGGTCCCTAGAAAAGAGCCACCAATTTCCACCATCAGATTCTCCACTGGATCTTCAACCTGTTAGACACAGAGGACAGCTGCTCTGCTTGGAATAAAATTCTCTAAAGTAATATACAGACTTGATCACAATCACAAGGAACTGAAACAGAAGATGAGAGTGGAAAATCTATGGACTTTTCCTCATTTGAGGATAGGAGTCCACAGTTAATTCCTAGAAATCATTAGCTATCTGAAGCAGTGGAATACAGCTGGCATACCTTGGAGCTTGTCATGGAGGGGATCAAACTGTGTTTTCCCTCATTTAGCAAATCCTCTCAAAAAATAAGGAAACAAGAAAAAACATTCTGCTTATGACCATCTTTATTCAATTATATTTTTATGCACAAGAAAGTAATGTAAAATACGTTAAATATAAAATATCAGAAAATAAGATGATAATGTACTTAAGATACACATTTCTAATATCCAAAATGATTTACAAAATTCAAACTCAGTTTCTTAAATAAACAAACTCATGAATTACGTTTTAAAACTTATCCTTTCAGAACTTCACGTGGGATTTGCTGTTTTCAGACTTTGGAATGTAATTTTTCTTGAAAAAATTTCTTCAGAACATACTTTTGTTACAGACTTTTAAAGTTAGCTGCTTAACAGATATACATGAAAATATCAGTTGTTTGAACCGTTCATAAACTTACACTCACATCATGTAACAGCTTAACAAAGGCTTTGAAATAGCAAATGATTCTGCTTGTTGATTTTCTTCTAATAAGAGATTCAGGGACCCAGCAACCTTCGATTTGTGGATTTTCCATCATCAACATGTGCTTTCAACTACGGGTATGTTCCTTCGGTTTATTCCACTCAGTTGTAAAGGGGAAATGTATGACACATCATGGAGCGTGTTTTCAGGGCCTGAGCCTATACACAGCAAATATCACTTCCACCCCCAATTCACTTGCTGGGAACCAGTTCATTGTGAATGATCTTCGCCCTTAGGGCTCCAGAGGATGTGAGCCTTTTAGAAGCTGCAGGTGGGGGCATCAGAAAGAGCTCACCTTTGAGCAGAACCCTTCTTCCTGTGTTCATGCTGGTGCAGGGGGGTGGGGTACAGGTGCCCTAATTGTCTCTTGCTTGTGCTAAGACATCAACAGGTTTCCTGGCCACTCCTGCTACATGTCCGCCTGCATCTGCCCATATTAGGAGGCCTGTACACCTGTGCCTGCCTGAGCTCACTCACGCCAACAACCCATCTACTGTTGCTGGTGCCTGAGAACCAGTCTGGCTGTGCATGCGCCTATGCATCTCTGCATCGAAGCCCTCTTTATATAATTTGAAAATTGAAGCCCAGAAAGAGGTAGGGACTTGTCTAGGACACCATATGTGAGCAGAGGCCAGAAGAAAAGTGAGGAATCCAGCTCCCTAAGCCAGTACTCAGTCCCTCCCATCATGTTTGGTTTTGAAATAAAAGCCCCTAAGATCCTGGTGAACTCCTGCCAACCCGGCGCAGTTTGGGCCATTACTCTCTCCGCATCTGCATGCAGACACAAGTATGTACAAATAGAAATAGGGTTCACAGCGGGGGATGATGCAAGGGTGGTCACGGAAGAGAAAACACAATGTAAGTGCTGAAGAGAGCAGGAAAAGGTTGGAGACAGCTCTGCCATGGAACAGGGGCGTCCACCGCCCTGGCAGTGTGTCCAGAGGTCCAAAGCATGAGGGGGATTCTCCAAGTTCCCAGAGTCCTGCCTGGGCGTGGGCCATCTCCCTAGTGTTCTCCAGGGGACAGGGCCTGGGGTCGTACAGTCCACCATTCTGATCTTCTAGAACCTGGCTGAGCACACACCCCATTTCCCAGTGTAGACAGTGCTGCAGGGGAGAAGGGTTTTCCGTCTCTACAAATTGTGTGCTTGCCGTGGCGGATCGCAAGTGTTCTGCATGCTTGGAAAGTCTGTTGAGAACCTTGGTTCTCCACCACTGACCACTGTGTTCTGAGAGTTTGGCAAAATGCTTTCCACTTCACGGAGGTCCCTCAGAGGAGGGATGAGCTGGGGAAACGAGGCCTTGTGAGCACAAGAGGGCAGAGCCTCAAACCCAGAGCCAGGATTCTAGAAAGAAGACCAGTCCTAGTTGGGGCCTCGTGGTCCTCATTTGGATGTGGGGATATCATTGTTTTGGCTGAGGTCATCCCTCACGAGTAAAGAGACACCACAGTGATGGACAAAAAGGTGGGGAAAAGGAAGCTTCTGAGACTCCTTTTACTGCACTGCCCAGGAGCCTGTATGTTCTAGTCTATGCCCCTGTGACTCTGAAGAGCCTCTGTGTTGAAGACACCCAAATAAAGGTACCAGTTTTTGGGGGGTGTGCAGGCCCGGGGCCACAGTTGTAGTGCTGGCCACCTAGGAGCAGACAGGCTTTTGCATCACTGATGCCCACTGAGGGTCACACAGAGGGCTTTGTGGTCCCCCCTGCTTCACATACAACTTTAAACTCTTGTTAGTAGCTTTCACCTCCACAGTCCAGCTGGTTAAAAGGGAGGAGGGCACCAAGATAGTCACATATATTCCTTCAGCAACTATGCAACAAGCACTCCCTCTCTGCCAGGTGCCCATGTGTGGGGCCCAAAATGACCAAGAGTTCCCTAGTTTCCAGGAGCTCACAGCCTGGAGCAGAGATGGCCAAAAGTACAAGAGCAAGACATATGAAAGAAAAGAGCAAGTGCTAGACTGGAAATAAAGACTGTGCTTTGAGAGAGGTCTGGGGAGTCCCTGGGTAGGAGGGTCTCAGAGGCCTCACTGGAGTGACAGTTACTGGGGCCAGAATGACAACAGCGGGCCAGCCCTACACACATCTGGGAGCAGCATGTCAGGGAGAAGTCGCCACTGCTGCAGACACCTGTGGGCAGAAGTGAGTGGGCCAGAGAAGCTGGAAAGTGATGAGTAGGACTGCAAAAAACCTGCGGGGGTTAGGGGGAGTCAGGAAGTCAGGGCCATATCCTGGAGTCTGGTAGACTGTTAGGTATCTGTTTCTTTCTAACAACATTTACTCCAAACCTTGCATCTTAAAATTACATACATTTAATAGCTCACAATTTTTGTGGGTAAGAAATATGGGCACAGCTTAATGGATTCCTCTGCATCAAGGTGTCTCACAGGCTGGGGCTGCAGCCTCAACTGAGACTCAAGTGACAGAGGATTTGGTCCCAACTTTACTCACAGGGTTCAGGATGCAGGTTGGATTTGGAGTTTGAGTTCCTTTCTGTGTGTTGACTTGGGCAATGCCTCCATTCTCTCCTTTGTGGGGCTCTTTATATGACAGCTCAAAACATCTGTGCTTGATTCCTCAATTCAGGGATAAGAGAGAGAGAAGTGGAAAATTAGAGAGGGAATAAAAAGAAGGTGAGCGATTTTTGAAATTAAAGTGTACACATGACATTCCATCACTTTGGCTAAAATCTACTGATTGGGGTGTTTGCTAACCACTTAGTAGTTACACAGGGGTATGTATAGCAAAGGTGGGGTCACTGGGTGCCATGTGGAGACTGCCCACCACACAGGCCAATTTGAGTCACTTGGGTCTCATTCAAATGATAACAGGAAACAATTGAACAGCTTTACTCCAAAGGATGACAATGTGTGAATTTCCATTAATTTAAACCCCTCATGCTGCTGACCTAAAAGTGAGACAAAGAGGGGAAGTGACAGTTCCAATATCACCTTACTGAAACTCAGACCTCTTTTGAGTTATTTTATGCTGTGTCCCACCCCTTCTTGTAATTTTTCAGTCTCTCCTTTGTGCCTTAGACACACGTGACACCAGCCACAGCTGTTATAGATATTATCTCAATGCACATGCTGATGCTCCCAGAAAGCACATTCTAGCCCGATCTCCACTGTGCAGGTTGGAAGACTGAGGAACAGCTGAGAGGAGCAGGGTGTTTTCCAGGACACAGAACTGGTGAGAAAAGGGACTGATTTCAGCTCTGTCCCCTGAAAGTTAGGACCCTAATTACATTTCCAGACAGCTGTGGCTAGGGCTGTGTCACCTCATCGTGTACAAAAAAGAGGATATGGGGCGGGGGGCGGGGGAGCAGTTAAGAGCCTAGAAGCGGATTTGGGTAGATTTGATTGAAGGGAGGATCCCAGGTAATAAAATCTTGAATAAGTGACCTCAGTTCCTTGGTGAGAGGTCTCAACAGAACTTTAACACTGGTAACGAGGCACCCACATTATAGGGAGAGCCCCCCAACAGCTAACTCCACTGGAGACTCTCAAGAGAACAATCTATTCTCCTGTTGTGCCCCACTTTTCAGAGGCTCTGGGCTGAGGGACTTTTCTGTCGCTGTGGACATTGCTCAGCCCTCATCACCGATACCTCTGGCCATTTGGCAGGAGGCAGCGAAAGGTAACAGGGGGCAGCCCAGTGCAGGCCAGCCCCATACCGCAGCCCAGCATTGTTTGTGTGTGAAGGGGGTGGCGGGGGCAGGGGATGAGGGGTACATCCTTCCAGGGCAGAAGCGGGTTGTTAGATGTCGGCAGCCTGGGGCGTCTGTGATGCCCACACCCCAGGTCGTGTCTGGCAGGATGAGAGGTGAGCGCTCGAGACCGAGATCATCTGCACATATGTTAAGCCTGAGTCCTAGAGCTTTCATCTGCTTTCCCCCCTGGCTGGGGGACTTGACAGATGCCTCTCTGTACCTGAACTGAGGAACAGAAATTCTCATGGGGGCTCTCCCTGTGGCAATGTTGTTAACACACTATGTTAAATGAGGCGCTCTGTGCTCGGGGGAAGCTGGTAGGAAAGCTCTTCGGAGAGTTAGATACTCGCAGGAGCTGATTTTATGAGTCCAGTTCTTGTATCTCCTCCTGTCTAGAGAAGCACTGAAATCCTTCATGGTGACGTCTGCTCCTCGTGACTAGCCGTAGCCTGCATGAGACGAGCAGAAACCTTCTGCAAAAAATATATGTGCTCGATTGCGTGTACTACCCCTTCACCAAAATCACATATATACTGACCTTCCCCCTGCCTCTTTGGAGCAGTTTCTTGGAGCTATCTGAGATTTTGTCTCCCAGGATATAGTCTTTATTTTGCCCCAAATAAAACTTAACTCACAACTCTCATGTTGTGCTTTTTTTTTTTACCTCAGCAATATTTATTATTTATTTTTTTTACAAATCATTCTGTTTTTAATTTATTTATTTTATTTATTTTATTTTTGGCTGCATTGGGTCTTCGTTGTTGCATGGGCTTTCTCTAGTTGTGGTGAGCAGGGGCTACTCTTTGTTATGGTGCACGGGCTTCTCATTGCGGTGGCTTCTCTTGTTGCAGGGCACGGGCTGTAGGTGCGTGGGTTTCAGTAGTTGTGGGTCGCAGGCTCTAGAGCTCAGGCTCAGTAGTTGTGGCTCACGGGCTTAGTTGTTCCATGGCATGTGGGATCTTCCCGGACCAGGGCTCGAACCTGTGTCCTCTGCATTGGGGGGTGGATTCTTAACCAGTGCACCACCAGGGAAGCCCCACAGTCAGCAATATTTAAAATGTACTTCTTAGATTTTTCTAATTTTCAAGTCAAAATATTGCTGTGTTTGAAATTTTCTCACAACACAGTGACAGCCTTAAATATTTATACATATAAGCTCCTTGAAAAATCTTCTGCAATATTCCAATGTGACTAGTATTATTAAACATCATAATATTCAGGTCAATACCAAATTTTTATAAGAATGTAATTTTAAAAATTGGGAATTACTTTTAGAAGTTCCAGGCAGAGTGACGATTTTTAACTACCAACCATTGCATACTTCATAAGACCATTTAAGATGAAATATATTAAAACTTAAAACTTCAACAGAATACTTAAAAGGTAAGACAGGGGCTGCTTTTTGTAAATTAAATACATTCATAGCAAATAAATTTTCTCCTAATACAGAATATGAAGATTTTTAGCTTAATTTTGTATATCTCCATTCAAAAGGTGAAATTAGGATATCTATAATCTCCTTATTATTTATTTTAAGCCTCTTTCCCATAAGAATTGATATTTCTATCTGTAGAATCTTCATAGTTTATTCATTTACTTTTTCTTTTGGTTTATTTTCCAAAACAGAAAGAGTATTCTTATGTCTTGTTAAAGTTTTTATTCTCCTAACCTAGTTCAAGGTTACTTTCTGACATTGGTTGTAAACAAGGGGAGAGGCCTTATAATAAGCATGCGTTTTTTCCTATAGTCAAGATTTTTTTCTTGGACAACTTTGTTTACAATTTCCACTTTGGTGACAATATTATCCCCCTGTGACAACTGCATAAAAATTTGTAATCTATTTATACCTAGATGCTTCTGATTTCACCACAGTGCATTTCTTAATATGATTTTACATTAAATATTAATATAGTATAGTTGATTTTATTCATATATGCTAACATGTTTTATATAGGTGCACACATATATGAATATTTGGTACATGTCATTCATTTCCATGGAATGATAGCTGATTGCATCTGATCTTTCTGACTGAAAATTGGATAGTCTTATGTGTGTTTAAAGTACTACTTAGAACAGACATTAAAATATCACATCTTCTCATTATACAGTATTTTCAAGGTCATATTTTAAATTGTGGGAGCAGAAATTTTGTCCATGAAGGTTAAGAAATGAATCAGGTCACAAATTTGGCATCGTCATGTTCAGTGGAGGAACATGGCTTCTATGTCTTCGTACATCTGCCACAGTTGCACCTGTATAATATCTGTGACCATGAGCATTTTTATGTCAACATTATCTTTTTCCAATATACTCATAATTACCTGAGGTATAGCATATCTATTTTTTCCTTTTACTCCAGTACAATCAATAAAGCTTTCTTTTGCAGTGATGGCAATGTTTTTAACATGAAGGTACCTTGTCATCTGACATATTTGTACATGATAGGCTACTGCTCATGTACAAAGCAAGGAAAAGTACTTTCATTTCATATTTTCATCTGTATTCCAGATCTAACCTGATTTCTTAGGAGCATTATATACTTTTTTAAACTGTATTAAACACAGAAGAACATATCATTTTTATCTTTACCTACCTCATTAGCTAAATGGATATAGACATTATAATAACATGTATGTCTGACAAAATTGGGAAACATTCCAGAGTTAGAGCTTCAAGTAATTTTATGTAATCTTCTAAGAGGTAATTTATTTCTGGCACATTATATGGCAACATGTAAAATAAGTTTCAAGTTTGTCTGCCGTTTGGGGTTTCTGATTTTGTCACTTTCAGCTATCCCCTAGGAACTGACTTTGAATATTTTTAAAAACACTTCTGATTAGAAAATATCAGGATGAAACATTGAATTTTTGTGGTCACAACTCTGTTCTCATTATTCTAATGTGATATTTGAGTTGGCAGATAATTTGATTTTGTTCCATTAGTATGAAATGTAAGCATGGAAACAAAATTTTTTAAAAAGCATTCTTGGAATAAATGAGCCAGTCACAATGAATCATTAGTTATTATATCTTTATTTTATAAATGGGCTGTTTGAATATGTTCAGCCATGATGTGACATGTAGACTCACTTCTGAGTCCTGACAGACATCTCTGGTGAGTAACTTCTCAGAAAGTGACCCAGGACACAGCCATACCAGTAAAATGACAACAGCCAAAAAAAAAAAAAAAAAAAAAAAACAACTTCCCAAATAACATAATATATAATAAATAATTATACACATGTGCATTAATAATTTAACATAAAATATGTAAAATTGGTGTTATTGGAAATTTTCTACTATCATGGGTTATTTACTTCTCTCTGTTATAAATCTTATTTAACAAAATGAAACAGTACAACTAGGTGACAGGGAAAATTAATAGTAATTACTGGTAGTACAATTTAAAAATAATATGTGTTAGAAGAAAATAAAAATTTTGTTTAATACATTTTCATTTTAAAATTGTTTTAGATTTATAGAAAATTTGTAAGAATAGTGCAGGATTTCACAAGTAGCCCAGACTCAGTTTCCTATCTTATTACAGTTTCATGTCATTAGGGTACATTTTTACAGTTAATGAACTAGTGTTGACACCTGACTCTTAACTACAACCCACTCTGTTTTCAAATTTTCTTAGACTTCCCTTTTTCTCTTCTAGGATTGCATTCAGGGTATCTCACCCTCATTCCATTTAGCTGCCATTTCTCTTTAGGACACTGTTAGTTGTTCGAGTTTCTGAGACATTTCTTGTTTTTGATGACCTTGACAGTCTCCAATTGGGATTTACCTGTTGTTTCCCTCGTGATTAACCTGGGGTTAAGTGTTTCTGGAGAAGGACAAATGGAATTCACACTTCATATCAAGGGCACATGCTCTGCAGATGACATTACTGTTGATGTTGCCCTTGATCACCTGGCTGAGGTGGGGTTTGTCAAGTTCCTCACTGTAACATCCATCTTTTCCCCCGTCCATTCAGTGTGTACCTTGTGGAGGGATGTCAGTGCATGCAGGACACATTTAAGGAGTTGGGAAGTTATGCTTCACCTTTCTGAGAGTTAAACATCTGTATCTATTATTTGGGATTATGCCTGAGCGATTCCTACACTCCCATATTTATGTATCTCTTTTTTCAGAAAAAATAGCCAGTAAGTTTATGAAATGATGGTCCACCTCAGTAACATCAGAGAGATGCTGGGTCCAAACATCTGTGCCTGGAACATAGTCTTGCTCAGTAAATACCTGTGAATAAGACTTAAAAGATATGAGGGAGGGCATACATAGTGTGCATAGGTGGCAAAAACAGATTCCAGGCAGAGGGGAGAGCAAGGTAAAATGCTGTAAAGAAGGAACATGGCTGGCTTGTTTGAGGGAAGTTGGGAATGCTGGGTGGTTGAAGTTAAGTGAGCAAGGGATAGAGCCCTTGGGGGTGTCAACAGATTGTAGGCCATTTAAAGGACATTGGCTTTTACTCTGGGTGAAATAAAGGACCAGTGAATGGTTTTAAGCAGAGGAGGGCTATCATCTGACTTCCTCTGGCTGCTGTCCTACAAACTGACTAATGGGGCAAAAGCAGAACTGGGACGCCAATTAGGAGACTGCTGTAGTAACCAAGGTGGGCGCTCAGGCAGGTTGTTAGCTCTGGTGATGGGGATCAGTGGTCAGATTTTCGTTGTGGTTTTGCAGGTAGACCTGTGGCCAGCTACATGCATATGACACAAGTTTCTTCACTCAGAAATGCCCATGCTTGGTTTCATGCTCTTGTATCCATCTTGAAATTCTTTTTTTTTTCCTCCAGACTTATTGAGACACAATTGATATACAGCATTGTGTAAATTTAAGATGTACAGTGTGCTGATTTGATACAGATATATAGTGTGAAATGATTACCATAATAAGGATTCTTTCATAAACTCACATCCTTAACATTTTTTTGGTGGTAAAATTTTTGAGATCTGCTCTCTTAGCAACTTTCAAATATATAATACATCATTGTTAGCTATAGTCACCATGCTGTACATTAAATTACCAGAACTTACTCATCTTAAAACTGAAAGTTTATACTCTTTGATGAAACATAGGATTTGCAGATATTCTCTCCTACTCTGTATGTAGACTTTATATTTTTTACATATATAAAAAGCTTTTTAGTTTGATATAATCCCATCTGTTGGTTTTTACTTTTCTGGCTTATGCCGTTGGGATCATATCCAAAAATTATTGCCCAAACCAGTGTTAAGTAGATTCTTCTTTCTGTTGTCTTCTAGCAGTTTTATAGTATCTGGTCTTATGTTTCAGTCTTCAATCCACTTCAAATTAATATTTGTGAGTGGTATAAGATAGGTGTCCAGTTTCATTTTTCTGCATGTGGTTTTCCACTTTTCCCAACAGCATTTGTTGAAGACACTATCCTTTCCCCATTCAAAATTGCATTAAAACCAATAAATATTTAGGACTAAACTTAACAAAGGAAGTGAAAAATTTGTACTTTGAAAACTACAAGACTTTGATCAAAAAAATTGAAGAAGACAAAACAGGTGGAAAGATATACAGTACTGTGTTCATGGATCAGAAGAATTATTGTTGTTAAAACGTCCATACTACCAAAAGGCATCTATAGGTTCAATGTAATCTCTATCAAAATTCCAACAGCATCTTTTACAGATATAGGGAAATCAATTTTAAAATATTGTACGTGACCACAGGAGACCCCAAAGAGCCAAAGCAATCCTGAGAAAGAACAAATTGGGAGTCATCACACTTCCTGATTTAGAACTATATTACAGGGGCTTCCCTGGTGGTGCAGTGGTTAGGAATCCGCTTGTCAATGCAGGGGACACGAGTTCAAGCCCTGATATGGGAGGATCCCACATGCCTCAGAGCAACTAAGTCAGTGCACCACAACTACTGAGACTGTGCTCTAGACACCGTGAACCACAACTACTGAACCCACGTGCCACAACCACTGAAGCCTGCATGCCTAGAGCCCGTGCTCTGCAACAAGAGAAGTCACCACAATGAGAAGCCCGTATACTGCAATGAAGGGTAGCCCCCGCTCGAAGAAACTAGAGAAAGGCCACGTGCAACAACGAAGACCCAGAGCAGCCAAAAATAAGTAAATAAATAAATAAATTTATTTTAAACAACAAAAAAACTATATTACAACGTTGTAGTTATGGGAAACTATGATACTGGCACTAAAATACACACATAGACTAAAGGAACAGAATAGAGAGCCCAGAAATAAACCCTTGTGTATAAGCAACTAATATTTGAGATGGGAGTAAAGCACACTCAGTGGGCAGGATAGTCTCTTCAACAAACGGTACTGGGACAACTGGATACTACTTATAATTTTGGGGGGAACCTCCATACTGTTTTTCATAGTGCTTGTAGTAATTTACATCTTTACCAACAATGCACAAGGATTTTCTTTTCTCCATGTTCTTTCAAACACTTGTAATCTCTTGTTTTTTGGCTGTAGCCATTCTAACGGGAGTGACATGATCTCGTGGTTTTGATTTTCATTTCCCTGATGATTAAAGACGTTGAACATTTTTTTCATATATCTGTTGGACAGTTGTATGTCTTCTTTGGAAAAAATATCTATTCAGATCCTTTATCCCTTTTTAATTAGTTGTTTGTTGTTTTGTTTTGTTTTTGTGTGTTTTTTTTCCTGTGCAGAAGGTTTTTTAGGTTGACTTAGTCCCACTTGTTTATTTTTGCTTTTGCTTTGTTGCCTGTCCTTTGGGGTCATAACCAAAAAATCACTCTTCCCAAGACCAAGGTCAAGGAGATTTTCCCCCAGAATTTTTTTAGGAGTTTTACGGTTTCAAGTCATACATTTGTGTGTTTAATCTCTTTTGAGTTAATTTTTGTGAGTAGTGTGAGATAGGGGTCCAATTTAATTCTTTTACATACATTAGACTGTACCAGTTTACATTTCCACCAAAAATGCACGAGTTGCCTTTTCTACACATACTCACAAATATTTTTTTTTCTTGTCATTTTTATAATAGCCATTCTAACAGGTGTGAGCTGATGTATCATTGTGGTTTTGATTTGCATTTCTCTGATGATTAGTGATGTTGAACATATGTTTATGTACCTGTTGGCCATCTGTATGTCTTTTGGGGGGAAAAATGTCTTTTCAAGTCCTTTAGCCCATTTTTTATTTAATTTTTGATTGCTATTATTTTGTTACTTGTATATTTTGAATACTAACCCCGTATCAAAAAAAAAATGGTTTGCACATATGTTCTCCTGTTCTATAGTTGCTTTTTAGTTTGCTGATTGATCATTGTGCTATGCAAAGTTTTTCGTTTGTTTGTTTGCTGTAGTTCCACTTTTTTTTTTTTTTTTTTTTTGCTTTTGTGGCTTCCACATTTTTGGTATTATATCTGAAAAATATTTGCCAAAACTATATTGAGGAACTTGTTCTTTATGCTGTCTTCAAGTAGTTTTACAGCTTTAGGTCTTATATTGAAGCCTTCAGTCCACTTTGAGTTAATTTTTGTGACTGGTACAAGAAAGGGGTCCAATTGTATTCTTCTGTAGGTTGTTATCCAGTTTTTTTCCAGCACCATTTATTGAAGAGACTGTATTTCCCCTACTGCATCTCCTTGGCCCCCTTGTCAAATATTTGTTAACAGTAAATGACTGGTTTTATTTCTGTGCTCTTGATTCTGTTTCATTGGACCAGGTCTCTATTTTTTGCCAGAATCTAGTGTTTTGATTACTATAGCTTTGTAATAAAGTTTGAAGTTAGGAATTGTGATGTCCCTAGATTTGTTCTTCTTTGACCAGGTTGATTTGGCTATTAGTGGTGTTTTGTGGTTCCATACAAATTTTAGGGTTGTTTTCTCTTTCTGTGTAAAAATCCTTGGAATATTGATAGGGATTGCACTGAATTTATTGACAGCTTGGACTGTATAGATATTTTTACAATATTCTTCTGGTTCATAACCATGGAAACTTTTTTCATTTATTTGTATCTTCAGTTTTTTTCATCAGTGTTTTGTCATTTTCAGTGTATGGATATTTTACCTGCTTGGTTTAATTTATTCCTAAATGTTTTATTTATTTCTGATGCCATTTTAAATATGATTGCTTTTTACATTTCTTTTTCAAATTGTTAGTATATAGAAGTACAATTGCTCTTCACATGTTGATTTTGTATCTTGCAAATTGACTGAATTTGTCTATACCTTGTAATACATTGTTTGTGGAATCTTTGGGATTTTCTCTATATAAGATTATATTAAATGCAAACAGAAATAACTTTACATCAACCTTTTCAATTTGGATTTCTTCTATTTATTTTTCTTGCCTAATTGCTCTGGCTATGACTTCCAGTACTATGGTGAAAAGGAGTGGTGATAGTGTACAAATTTATTTTGTTTATATTTTTAGAAGAAAAACTTTCAAACTTTCACCATTGAGTATGATGTCTGCTGTGAATTTGTGCAATATAACCTTTCCTGTGTTGAGGTACATTCTATGATAGCAATTTTTAAAGTATATATATCATGGAAGATTCTTTAATTATTTCACGTGCTCTTTCTATATCTGTTGAGATAACCATATGATTTTCATATTTCATTCTCTTAATGTGGTGCACCACATGTTTGATTTACATAAGTTGAATTACCCTTGCATTCTAGGGATAAATTCCACTTGATCATGGTGTATGATCCTTTCAATATACTGTTGAATTTTGTTTGCTAGTATTTCACTGAGAATTTTTGCATCTATATCAGTAATACTTGACAATTTTTTTTTCATGTAGTGTTCTTATCTAGCTTTGGCATCAGGATAATGCTGGACCCATCAAATGAGTTTGGGAATGTACCTCAAAGTTTTTTAGAAAAGTTTGACATGGATGTGTTTTAATTCGATTTAAATGATTGGTTGAATTTCCCAGTGAAACTATCTGGTCCTAGCCATGTTTTTTTTTTTTTTTTTTTGTAAATTTTTTATTACCGATACAATCTTTTCACTCATCGTTGGTCTGTACGGTTTGTGTATTTCCTCATGATTCAGTTTTGGTAGTTTTTATGTTGCTAGCAATTCATTTCTTCTAGGGTATCAAATTTGATGGTATATATTTGTTGATGGTCACCTCTCATGAGCTGTTGTATTTTTGTTGCATCAGTTGTAATGTCTCCTTTTTCATTTCTGATTTTATTTGAGTATTCTCTTTTATTCTTCATTAGTATAGCTAGAAGGTTATTTTGTTTTCATTTCAAAAACCACATCTTGCATTGATGTTCTCTATTGTTTGCATGGTCTCTGTTTTATTTCTGTTCTCATATTTCTTATTTCATTGCTTTGCTACTTGTGAGTTTAGTGGTTTGTTTGTTTGTTAGTCCCTTGAGAAGTAAGGGTGTTTATTTGTGATCTTTCTTTTTTCTTATTGTAGGCATTTGTTGCAATAAACTCTCTTATAACTGTTTTTCTTGCAGCCCATAAGTTTTAGCATGTTGTGTTTCCATTTCCTTTTAAGATTTTTTTAAATTTCAAAGACATTATTGTAAAGCTGTTGTAATTTCCCCCCCGGTTTTATTGAGATATAATTGAACACAGTACTATTTAAGTTTAAAATGCATATTATAATGATTTGAATTACGTATATTGTGAAAGCGTTATTGCAGTAAGATTAGTTAACATACATCACCTTATATAGATGCAAGAAAAGAAAAAAGAAGAAAAAGAAAATATAGTTTCCTGAGATGAGAACTCTTAAGATCTACTTGCTTAACAGTTTTCAAAGATACCATATGGCCGTGTTAACGCTATTCCTCATGTTGTGCATAACATTCTCAAAACTTATTTATCCTATAACTGCAAGTTGATACTTTTGGACTTCATCAAATTCTCCCTCTTCCCACCTCCCTCCTCTGGTAACCAAAAATCTGATCTTTTTCTATGAGTCTTTTGTGAGTTTTTTTTTTTTTTTTTTTGACATATAAGCTTGGTCTGACTTCTCTCACTTAGCATAACGCCCTCAAGGTCCATCCATATTGTCACCAATGGCAGGATTTCCTTCTTTCTTATGGCTGAATAATACTCCATTTTCTAAATATACCACTAGGTTTATATCCACTCATCTGTTGATAGACACACTTTTTTTCCCATGTCTTGGCTATTGTAAATACTGCTGCTATGAACATGGAGGTGCAGATATCTCTTCAACATAGTGTTTTTAATTCTTTCAATATATTCCCATAGATGAAAACGCTGGACCATATGGTAGCCCTATTAAATTTTGAGGGCCTTCTCTAGTGTTTTCCATAGAGGCTGAACCAATTTATAAGACAAACAAAAGCACACAAATCAACCCTTTTCTCCACATCTTTGCTAGCATTTGCTAGCAAATCTCTTGTCTCTTTGATGAGTTCCATTCTAACAGTCCTGAGGTGATCTCTCATTGTGGTTTTGATTTAATTTCCCTGATGTGTAGTGACGTTGAACACATTTTCATGTATTTCTTGTACATTCACATATCTTCTTTGGAAACATGTCTATTGGGGTCTTTGGCACAACTTTTAATTGGCTTAATTTTTTTTGTGCTATCGAGTTCTATGATGTATTTTGGATATCAACCCCTTATTAGTTATAAGGTTTGCAAATATTATTTTTGATTACATAGGCGCTTTTCATCGTTGATTATTTATTTTGCTGTGTAGCTGAGTTTTAGTTTGATATAGTTCCACTTGTTAATTTTTTAAATTGTTGCTTGTGCTTAAGATTTCATCAAAAATAATATTTAAGACCTGTGTTAAAAAGATTTTTACTGTTTTCTTCTAGAAGTTTTATGGCCTCCCGTCTTACAGTTGTCTTTACCTTATCTTATTTCTCTTTAATTGTCATGAGTGGTGTTAGACAGGAGTCTAGTTTTATTCTTTTGCATGTAACTATGCAGTTTTCCAAGCACTGTTTAATGAAGAGGCTGTCTCTCCACCGAGTGTTCCTGACTGCCTTATCAAATATTCATTGACCTTATATGCATGGGTTTATATCTGGATTCTCAGTTCTTTTCCATTGTTGTGTATGCCTTTTTACATGAGAGTACCATACTATTTACATTACTATGGATTTATAATACAGTTTGATATCATGGAATGTGATACCTCCAGGTTTGTTGTTCTTCCTCATGATCGCATTGCATATACAAGTTCTTTTGTAGTTCCTAATACTTTTCTGTTTTGTTTTTTTCTACTTTAAAAAATGCCATTGGGTTTTGATAGGAATTGCATTAAATCCATAGAGGGCTTTGAGTAGTATGAACATTCAAAAAATATTAATTCTTCCAATTATGAAAAAGGGATAACTTTACATTTATTTCTGTCTTTTCCAATTTTTTTTCATCAGTGTATTGTAGCTTGTATTGTAGCTATCTTTCATTTCCTTAGATAAATTTATTCCTTATTATTTTATTAGTTTTGATGCTGTTATAAATAGAATGGTTTTCTTTTTTCAGATCATTGTTAGTACATAGAAATATGACTGACTTTTGCATTTTAAGTTTTTACTCTGTAACTTTACTGATTATGTTGATTCGTTTTACGAGGTTTTTGGTGAAGTTTTTCCAAGTTTCTATATATAAAATCATGTTATCTTAAAATAGACACAATTTTACTTCTTAATTTCCAATTTTGATGCCTTTTATTTCTCTTCCTTGACTGATTGCCCTGGCTAGGACTTCCATTACTATGCTGAATGAGTGGTGAGAGTGCACTCCCTTGTCTTGTTTCTGATATTAGAGAAAAAGTTTCAGACTTTCACTCTTGAGTGTGCTTTGAACTGTGACCTTGTCATATTTGGTCTTTTTTTAAAAAGTTTATTTATTTTTGGCTGCATTGGGTCTTTGTTGCTGCACGTGGGCTTTCTCTAGTTATGGTGAGTGGGGGCTACTGTTCGTTGTGGTGCGTGGGCTTCTCATTGCAGTGGCTTCTCTTGTTGTGGAGCATGGGCTCTAGGCATGTGGCCTTCATTAGTTGTGGCACACAGGCTCAGTAGTTGACACTCACGGGCTCTAGAGCTCAGGCTCAGTTGTTGTGGTGCACGGGTTTAGTTGCTCCTTGGCATGTGGGATCTTCCTGGACCAGGGCTTGAACCCATGTCCCCTGCATAGGCTGGCAGATTCTTAGCCACTGTGCCACCAGGGAAGCCCCGATATTTGGTCTTTATTATGTTGAGTTACATTAATTTTATACCTAACTTATTAAATGCTTTTTCTGTGCCTATTGATATTATATTTTTCCTTTGTTCTGTTGATATGATGCATCACATATATTTGATTTGCTAGTATTTATTCAGAATTTTTAAACCTTTATTCATCAGTGTTATTGGCCTCTAATTGGCATTGTCCATTTCAGATTATAATATCAAAGTAATGTTGGTCTTGTAAAATGAGTTTGAGAGTTTTCGCTCCTCATCCATTTTTTCTCTTTCTTTTTTGAAGACTTTGAGGATTGGCATTAATGCATTAAATATTTGGTAAAATTTACCAGTGAAGCCACTTGATCTTGAGTTTTTCTTCATTTGAAGAGTTTTGATTACTGATTTAATTTCCATACTACTAATTGCTTCATTTAGATTTTCTCTTTCTTCCTAATTCACTTTTGGTAGGTTGTATGTTTCTAAGAATTTTTCCATTTATCTAGGTTGCCCAGTTTGTTAGCATGTAGTTGTTCAAAGTAGCATATTATCCTTCTTATCTCTGTAGTAGAGTTGTAATGTCTTCTCTTTTATTTATAATTTTGTTGATTTGGGTCTTTTCTCCTTTTCCTTGGTTAGTCTAGCTAAAGGTTTGAAATTTTATCTTTTAATGAACCAACTCTTAGTATTGCTAATCTTTTCTGTTGTTTTCCTCTTTTCTATCACATTGATTTCTGCTGTAATCTTTATAATTTTCTTCCTTCTGCTAATTTTAGGCTCAGTTTTGTCTTTTTCCAGGTCCTTGAAGAGAAGAGGTAGGTTTATTATTTGAGATCTTTCTCAATTCGTAAGGTAGGCGTTTGTTGCAATAAACCTCCCTCTTAACACTCCTTTTGCTTCATCCCATAGCTTTTAGTATACTGTGTTTCCATTTCAGTTTTTCTCAAAATACTGTCTTATTTTTTCTTAAATTTACTCTTTGATAAATTAGTTGGTCCGGAGACTGTTGATCAATTTTTTTGTATTCATTAGTGTTCCAGTTTTCCTCCTGTTATTGATTTCTAGTTTAATAATATGGTCAGACAATATACTTGGTAAAATTTAAGTCTTTCTGAGTTTACTAAGATTTGATATGTGGTCGATCATGTGGTCTTTTCTAGAAAGTATTTTTTCTGCACTGAGAAGACTGTGTATTCAGTGTTTGTTAGATACAATGTTCTGTATATGACTCTTAGGATCATTTGGCCATAAGTGTTGTTCACATCAACTGATTCTTTTTTTTTTTTAATTGAAATATAGTTGAGTTAAAATGTTGTATTGATTTTTGCCGTATAGCAAAGTGTCTCAGTTATACACATATATACATCTGTTTTATATTCTTTTCCATTATGGTTTCTCTCGGGATATTGAATATCCTGTTCCCTGTGCTATACAGTAGGACATTGTTTTTATCCATTCTATATGTAATAATTTGCAACTACTAACCCCAAACTCCCAGTCCATCCTTCCTCAAGCCCCTCCCCCTTGGTAACCACAAGTCTGTTCTCTATGTCTGTGAGTCTGTTTTGTTTCATAGATAGGTTCATTTGTGCCATATTTTAGATTTCACATATAAATAATACCATATAGTATTTGTCATACTCCTTATGGCTTACTTCACTTAGTATGCTAATCTCTACTCACATCCATGTTGCTGCAAATGGCATTATTTCATTCCTTCTATGGCTGAGTAATATTCCATTGTATATATATACCACATCTTCTGTATCCATTCATCTGTTGATGGAAATTTAAGTTGCTTCCATGTCTTAGCTATTGTAAATAGTGCTTCTGTGAACATTGGGGTGAATGTGTCTTTTCGAATTATGGTTTTCTATGGATATATGCTCAGGGGTGGGATTGCAGGATCATATGGCAACTCTATTTCTAGTTTTTTTGAGGAACTTCCATACTGTTCTCAATAGTGGCTGTTTCAATTTACATTCCCACCAACAGTTTAGGAGCATTCCCTTTTCTCCACACCCCCTCCTGCGTTTGTTATTTGCAGACTTTTTGATGATAGCCATGCTGACTGGTGTGAGGTGGTACCTCATTGTACTTTTAATTTGCATTTCTCCAATAATTAGTGATGATGGGCATCCTTTCATGTGCCTATTGGTCATCTGTATGTCTTCTTTGGAGAAATGTCTGTTTAAGTCTTCTGCCCATTTTTTGATTGGTTTTTTTTTTGTTGTTGTTATTGAGTTGTATGAGTTGTTTGTATATTTTGGAAATTAAGTCCTTGTTGGTCACATCATTTGGAAATATTTTCTCCTAGTCTGTATGTTCTCTTTTCATTTTGTTTATGGTTTCTTTTGCTGTGAGAAAACCTATAAGGTTGAGTGGGTCCCATTTGTTTACTTTTGCTTTTATTTCTATTGCCTTGGGAGACTGACCTAAGAAAACACTGGTACAATTTATGTCAGAGAAAGTTTTGCCTATGTTCCCTTTTAGGAGTTTTATGGTGTTATGTGTTATATTTAAGTCTTTAAGCCATTTTGAATTTATTTTTGTGTATGGTGGGAGAGTGTGTTCTAACTTTAATGATTTGCATGAACCAACTTTTCCAACACCTCTTGCTGAAGAGACTGTCTTTTCCCCCATTGTCTATTCTTGCCTCCTTCATCAGAGATGAATTGACCATGGGTCTGTGGGTTTATTTCTGGGCTCTCTATTCTGTTCCCTTGATCCATATGTCTGTTTTTGTTCCAATACCAGGCTGTTTGATTAGCATTGTAGCATTGTCTGACGTCTGGGAGGGTTATGCCTCCTGCTTTGTTCTTTTTCCTCAGGATTGCTTTGGCAGTTCTGGGTCTTTTATGGTTCCATGTACATTTTTGGGTTATTTGCTCTAGTTCTGTGAAAAAATGTCATGTGTAATTTGATAGTGATCACATTAAATCTGCAGACTGTTTTGGGTTGTATGGACACTGTCATTTTAAACAGCTGCAGCCTGTTCTCACTGTCAGTGGAACTAGCTCCCCTCTGGAAGCTGGTGTCCATACAGGATTCTTAGAAATAAGACAGACAACACCACCCACGTGGACTCTTCGTACACACCTCTGACCACTGTCTTTCCTTTCTAGAAGTAACCTCCTTAATCGAGTGGGTGGCGTCTGGGGATGTGGTAGCCATCACCCTCCAGGAAGAGTCAGTGCCCCTCCTACCACTGGGGAATGAGTGGCCCTGTGCCTCATTCCCACCAAGGGTCCCAGTTTCAGGAGTTTGTTGAGCTTTTATTTTGCTGCTTTAGTGGATGAGAAATGACACATAACCCATTGTCTTCTTTTCACTTCTCTTCTGATGATTGAGGCTGGAATTTCATCACTTTCATTTATTTCCAGAATGCAGCCACTTTTCCCAGTTCTGAGGGAGACCACTGAACATGCCTTCCTGGGTGTTCCCAGCCACAGACTGTGATCCACATCCAGCGAGGAAACTCCACTCTTTGTGCAACTACTATGTAGCTAGTGACTGGCTTCTGACCAACAGAATATAGCAAATCATGGGAGGTCAGTGTTAAGATTCATTGACAGAACCTCTGTCACTTCTCTCTCACTTGCTGCATCCTGTGTTCTCTCTCTGTTTCTGTCTGTCTCTCCTATCCCTGGAAATGGGGAAGCCTGCAAGGGTGTTAGTAGCTGTCGTATGGAGAGGCCCACATAGGAGAGAACACAGGCAGGTCGCAGGTCTCCAGACAGAGGCACTAGGCTCTCAGCTCTGACTGCATCCTGCCAGTACCCATCTCAGTGAGTCTGGGAGCAAATCCTCCCCTGTGGAGAGACAGCTGAGGCCTCAGCCACAGCTTCATAGAGACCTTGAGTCGAGGGCACCCAGCTAAGTACCGTGGGAGCTCAGGGGTAACTAGGTGTATGTATTTTGTATGTTGGGAAACCCTCCATAATGATCTTTAGTAAATCAGACAATCTTTAGCATAGAGCAGATCTACTCAATGTTATGTAAAAAAACCCACAAAGATAATGCATGTTAAAAAGGTAATAAAATGGACTAAAAACAATAATAGAATTATGTTGATATTACCGTTACTACTCTTAAAGAGAAAAGTAAACTTAGAAAGATGGCAGATTCGCGTACAGACTCCTCTAAGTAAATTTCAGGGTACCTATATGAGACGTTCTCTGGGGTATTTTAGAGTCAGAATCCTAGGTTTGCACAAAGAAATTTGTTCTGAGAGGAGAAAACAAGCAGGAGGGAGTAGAATACCAAAGAGGAGGAGGATGTGGGTGAACTTGGAAAGTTATATGCAAACCAGGGAAGGGGAGTCCTAAGGGACATAGAATAAGTACCTCGGTCCATAGTAAAGGGACCTTGTCCTGCCTACCTCATAACCACCACCAGATTTCAGAAGACTGGCCAGTTGGCTAGGGGGCCTAGGCTCCAGGCATGGAAGTCAGGAGCTTTCTGCACACCCTACATGCAGAGGCCTCGTCTGTGATACATCCTTACCCCCAGCACTGTCTCAGCATCAGCACCTTGCCTGCGCTCCTGCCATTTTTACCTACCCGGTCCCATAAAGTCCAGACACTTCGGTTTGCATATGTCACACCAAGGCTATTGGAAGATGTCATCCTAGGTGATCCTGGGTCAGCAGGGAGGATGATATGTTGGCACAAACAGTGCAGGGGCTCCCTTGGGGACTTAGAAAAATAAGTGGTTACTTGAGCAGGCATGTCACCAACCCTATGTCTGCCAGTGCCACACCAGCTTTTCCTGGACACCTGAGTGAATTTAGAACATGTCCCCAGGTTCAGGCATGCCAAGAATACTCTCCTTACTCCTCACTTGTCAAAATGTCAGTTCCTAGGCTGACTTTTAAAATTCGGAGACTGCACTCTAGGAGGGACACCCTCTCCATCCTTCCCAGGAGATGTGAGAGTGGTTCCTGGCCCAGAGTTGAGGTGGAAAGTCCTGTGCTGAGTCTGGCAGGACAAAAGTGTCTTCCAGGGCTCTTGCACTGGCACCACTTTCTGGTCCCTTAAGAGGACTTTAACATTGTTCTAGAGTCTCAAGAAAGTCAAGACTGTCCTCCCTGGGGCTCACTTACCAGTAACAACTGTCCGTACTTCCAGTGGGTAAGTCTGAATATCTCAGGAGGCTCTCTGACCAACAAGTACCCATAAGTACAGCAGGAACCAGGAAGTACCATGTGTATGTAAGTCTGTTGAAAGCCCTCCATACTACTCTTCAGTAAATTGGATACATTCATGAGCAGAGAAACTTAATAAGAAATGCAATAACAACAGTAGTGATAAATAATATCAATAGTGATTACAATCATAAAGATATTAATTGTACTACTACCAATAATAATACTAATAAACTTAAGGACTGAGGGATTACATACAGAGTTCCCTAATTGAATGCCAATTTCTTGGGGTATTTTGGGATCAGAGTCCTAGGTTAGCACTGGCTTTGGAGCCACAGTCGTAGGTTTGCATAGTGAAGGTATAAAATAAGCAGCAAAAAAGAGCAAAAATAAACAGCAGCAGGTAAAAGAAATCCATAGGGTGGCGTGGGCTGACTTAAGTCTCATATTCCAACCCCAGAGGAGAAAACTATGTAGAAGAGAAATGTTGATCCAGTGCTTTCCTGGCAAATGGAGCCAGCAAATCTCATGAGTTCTGATGACTGGTGTCTGCGGCTCTAACCCGGGAAAGAAAAGCAGGACTCCAGATACACCTTCAATACGTGAAAAAACATAAAATGTACATGGAGCTTCAGCTCTATCTCTACCCCCACTGCCTGGCAATTGACAAAGTGGCAGATCAGGGCTATTGATTGCCTTTTGATGCACCTACAGACTTACTTGAAATTAGGAGGAGAATATTAGTTATGAATTTGCAAGTAAAATGTTTATAATAACCAATCTGGAAGTTGAATTACCACTTTCTTGGGAAATTGATAGTTTATTTTACACAACACCTCATATGTTTCCTTTAGTAACATTTGTTCACAGTATATATATTTCTGAATATGTATGAAAGGCATATGCCATATTGGCCCAGAGAAGCCATTGATGGGGCTTTAGAAATCAGTGACCTTTGAGGACGTGTTTGTAGAACTCACTCATAAAGAGTGGGACCTGCTAGACACATTGAAGAGAAAGATGTACACAGATGTGATGCTGGAGGACGTGCATTTTCTCATCTTCTGGGTGAGTCTCTCAATATTTATTTACTTCCTTATGCATGTCTTATTGAGATAGGCTCTGCAGCTTCCACATATGCCGCTGCACTCATGGCCCTGACTCATGCTTCTGTAGCACTTAGAGAAACCTGGAACGAATGTGTTCCTTTACTTACCACAGCACATGTGTCCCTGCATGGAGATAGAGTCTCCATTACCACAATCGCATGTATTCCTTACTAGTCTGCCACCAACACGCAGAATAATGCTGAACACAGATAAGGGCTATTTTATCTAACAAACAAGTGACTTTATGTTGCTAAGTAATTCTACTGCTTGGGGGACTATTATGAGGTTTGAACACAGCAAAAATACATGACAGCTTGTGTCCCCCTTTCTACATGAACTCCACGTAATAATCTCATGGGTCTTATGTTTATTGGATTCTGTTAGAAAACAGTGTTAACCACATTATGAAAACGTTGCTTCCTTCCTGGCTGAGACGTCTAGGCAGCCTGCAGTCTGTCTTTCCTCTTGGGCAAGAACAACAGCAGCCAGAGACTTTTACTGTCTTTGAGTGATGTGTCAGGTGACAACCTTCAGTGTTTTCCCCCTTCAGGGTGCTCGAACCTGGGCTGCCATTGATGCCCTCACACTTGAGCTTTGGCGTCTTGTCCTGCACTTGCATTGCATGCACTGTTCTCAACACAGAACTTTAAATCCATCTAGCATTTCCCACATGTATCAGGGCATCAGCTCTGCAAACCAGATGTAATTTCCCAGTTGGAGCAAGAAGAGTAGGTGTGGAGGGACGAGGAGGGTTTCCCCAGGCTGGGGTCCAAGTCAGCTCCAGACACATGTGCTCAGTGTGGGGAGGGAGCAGGACACTTGGAATGGCTACTGGAGGTTTGCTCGACTAAAGGATATTTTTAGAAATGTATGTGAAGCCATTGAGTCAAATTATCCAGATTCTGTCATTACGCATCACACATTAATTTCTCTTCACGTTTTCCCCTCTACTTTTCACCTCAGAGAAGCAAAATTCCTGTCCTCGTGGGAGTTAAAATTTCATGTTTTTGTCTTTGCCATGGTCTCTTTAATAATGTTTCCTCTCCTATTCCCTGTAGCATCTGAATTTATTTTATTTTTCTTTTACCTAAACTCTGAACATTTTATTAACATTTTTCTGAACCATGTTTCTATTCACTGGTGTATGCCTCAAATTCATGTTCTTTCCCCATGTAATGTACTTTTCAAGAATTTAATCCCCTTAATATCACATGTGTCATTTCTTATTTATTTAATTTAATTATTATTTTTCTCTTATTTCAAGCAAAAATTGTGACCATTAAAAGCAAGAAATGATATCCAGGCAAGTTTTTTTTTTTTTTCCTGGTGGACCAATTTAGTTGTAAGAAAATAGTAAATTTCTTCAGGTGTGAACCCTGGTCATCCACATGTGAAACCTAAGGATGAGGTAAGTTAGGAATTCAGCAGAGTCATATAACTCAGATACAGTGTAGTGTAAACAGTAGTAGCCCAGCATAAAGTGTTCATTTTATGGACTAAATTAGACTGAATTTTGATGATAGCTAGTAGAAATGCTGCAAAGGGGGGATGTCCATGCAGAATATTTACATACTCTGTGTATGTAACTGACATGGAGATAATTTTAACTGGAGACTATCATTGAATAGACTTACATACACATGAGTTTTCACAGCATAGAAAACACTTTTACTGTAATCAATGAAGGAAAGCCCTCAGGGATTTTTAATTCCTTACTCAACGTTGAATTCTCACACTGGATGTATCAATGCTAAAATCAAACTGAAAAGCCGGAGTTCATATCAAAATTCTCAGACATGGGAAAACTCTTATCAAGAATGTTTTACCACACATTTCAGCTATGAATTCATAATTTTGGCTAATAACCTACTATTTTATAAATAAGCAGAATAAAACTATAGATTTGTTAAGTAATCTTGGAATGATAAATAAAAAATTTTGTAACAATAAGTACTTTTTGAATAGGTTAGTGTTAAGAAATATATATAAACAAAGTTATATGTGACAGTTATTATGATCCACTTAATTGTGATCGTCAATAAGATTATCAGTTGCTTTTTCTCATCAGAAATGTTGCAGGCCAGAAGAGAGTGAAACGATATGTTTAAAGTACTGGGGGAAACTACCTAACAACAATTCTATATCTTACAATATTATTCTTCAAAAATGAGGAAAATGAAAGACAGTCTCAGACAAAAGCTGAAGGAGTTCAGTACCATAATACCTACCCTTCAAGAAATGGTAAAGGGAGTACTTCAAGTTCAAATGGAAGGACACCAGTAACTTGAGGCCATATGAAAATATAAATTTATCTGATAAAGGTAAATAAATGGACAAATAGGAAAAAAAAAGCTATAATTTTGACTTGTAACTACACTTTTTATTATTCTGGGATATTTTCTAAATCCAAAATATTAAAATAATTATAAATGTATTGGTATTGTGTGATTGTTTCCCCTAAAATTCATGTTAAACATATAACCTCCAAATGTAGTGATATTAGGATGTAGGCCTTTGGGAGGTGCTTAGGTTATGACGGCAAAGCCGCCATGAATAGGATTTGTGTGCTTTTATTTATTTTTAAATATATATTTATTTACTTACTTATTTGGCTGCATTGGCTCTTAGTTGCAGCACGTGGGATATTTGTTGTGACGCCCAGGCTTCATATCTAGCTGTGGCACAGGGACTCGGTAGTTGCAGCACATGGGCTTAGTTGTCCCGTGGCATGTGGGATCTTAGTTCTCTGACCTGGGATTGAACCTGTGTCCCCTGCATTGGAAGGCAGATTCTTAACGACTGGCCTACTTGGGAAGTCTCTCCTGTGCTTTTAAAAGAGATTCCAGAGAGCTCTCTAAACCCTTCCTCCTGGTGATGATATAATGAAAAGTCTATGACTCAGAAAAAGACCTTTACCTAACCACCTTGATCTCACACTTCAGCCTCCAGAACCATGAGAAAGAAACTTCTGTTTATAAGCTACCCAAGCTGTGGCACTTTGTTATAGCATCCCCAAATAACTAATTCATACATCTACATTAACAGAAAACAATGTATAAATATGTGATTTGTGACATTAATAAAATGTAATTAATGTGTAATGTAATAGGAGATGTAATAGAGATTTTGCATGTGATTAAAACTATGTTGATATCAGTTGAAGCTAGTTTGATAGGATTTTATATGTAATCTCCATGGTATCCACAAATTTAATATCTATAGAATATACACAGAAGGAAATTAAAAGTAAGTCAGGGGACTTCCCTGGTGGTCCAGTGGCGAAGACTCCATGCTCCCAATGCAGGGGGCCTGGGTTCAATCCCTGGTCAGGGAACTAGATCCCACATGCCACAACTAAGTGTTAGCATGCCGCAAAGAAGATCAAAGGTCCCCCATGGCACAACTAAGACCTGGCACAGCCAAATAAATAAATTTTTAAAATGAGTACAAAAAGTAAGCACAAAGGACGTCAGTATGGGAGAAAATGTGGGACAGAAAAGCTATATGACCTTACAGAAAAATTGGCAATTAAAAGTCATTCCATATCAGTAATTTATATATATGTATATAGCTTAAACTCATCAGTTAAAAAACAAAGATGGACAAGCTAGACATAAAAAGGGTCCAACTTATGTTGTCTACAAGAGACTCACTTAGAAGTAAGGACACTCATATGCTGAAAGTGAAAATATGGGAAAAGGTATTCCCTGAGAACAGTAAGCTAAAGAGGAGAGGAGTGGCTCTGCTGCTTCTGCTGCCAAGGCTGTGGCCCCTACTTTGCAGGGAGTAACCGGGGGTGGGTGCAGGGGCTGGGGCGCCCCTCCCACCCTCTGCACCGTGAGCCAGGGAAGTCAGAGGGACTTGGTCCCCCTCCCGAGTTCCATTCTTGCTCCAATGAGAATGGTGCTAATCAATAAAGACCAGGGTAGAGCTGATTCACTTTGTTTATAAAGCAGAAACTAACACACCAGTGTAAAGCAATTATACTCCAATAAAGATGTTAAAAATAAATAAGTAAAGACCTTGGGAAAAGAGATGGTCCCCGTGGAGAATGCCTATGTCATAAGTTTATCTGCTGTCAGGTTGGGTTGAGAGAGAGGAGCTACATTGGTGTGTTCTCTCCCTTCAGATCGATTACTTTTTCCTTCTTGATGTGCACACACACACACAAAACCATTATAAAGCCCATACATATAGAATGCTAATGGATTGGTCTATGAGCTTGAAAAGAGGGAAACACTTGATGTCTTTGCAGCGATGTGTTTGTGTCTGTGCATGTGCATTACTAGGTGGAGGGTCCACAGTATCCATCAGATAATTAAAGGAAAACATATCTCCCAAGTGTTCTGGATTTCATAGATAAATTATCATAGGACAACAGTCTTCAATAAAAATCAGGTAGCTCTCTCACACACCACTCATTAAAGTAACAAATATTCATTGAGAGTCTCCAGGATTCCAGCATGTGAAATTTTCTGGAGACTAAGAGGTGAAATGTATAACATTACCGCCTTCACCAAGTTTATAGCTCAGTGGAGGCAATAAAATTTAATATCTCACTTTTTTTCTATTTAGGTATGACTCTGGGTTTAATTTTTCTGCATCGTGTCCACAGTGTCCCAGGACTGACGCCCTCCTCAAGCTCAGCACCTAGAACACAGATCTGATTGAGCAAAACTGGTGATGCAGCTGCTTCCCAGTGAGGCTGTGGCCTCTAATGGCTGTCTCCTGCTCCTGTGTCTGTGGCCTGCTCAGCATATGGGAGACACAGGCTGCTTCCTCAGTGCGTTGTGTACCTTCCAAGGCCAAGAACTTGCTGAGCAAAACATAACTTCTTTACTCTTGTGAACACCTGGCCTCCAAAACGCTGAAATATTTAGTGACAATGTACTGAGGACGTAATTTCTTATTCATTCCCTGACCTACACTCTCAGTAAGAGAGACATGAGGTAAAACAACAGGGAATCAGGCTTATGGTCATGGCTTGGCTGGGTCAAGAAGTTCTAGGCCATGTGGGAAGACTCCTCTCTCCTCTGAGATTTCTGCTTCAACCAACGGGGAGCAGCTGCCCTTAAGGTCTGAACTGGAACCCTATAAATTCATATGTTGAAGTCCAGACCTTTGTACCTCCATAATGTGACTGTATTTGGGAATAGGGCCTTAGGAGAGGTGATTAAGTGAAAATGGGTCATATGGGTGAGCCCTAATCCAGAGCTGTTCCCCTATAAGAAGAGATTAGGACACAGCCATGCACACTCATCTCATAGAGGTAAGTCCCTGTGAGGAGGAAGCAAGAATGCGGCCATCTGCAAGCAAGGGAGAAAGGCCTCAGAAGAAACTGAACCTGTGGACACCTTGATCTTGGACTCCCAGAGCTGGGAGAAAATTAACTAAGCCTCCCAGTCTGCAGTATCTTGTTCTGGCAACCCTAGCAAAACCCTAATACAGCTTTATTTCTCCTATATTCCTCTTTCTTGCAAATAAAAATTATGAAAATAGCACCGAAAACACACAGCGTATAAAGTATTTGAAAGGACAAAAAAGCAGGGGAACCACGGGGGGGACTGATGAACTACACAGCAGTGATTCCCCTGGTTTTCTTTGTCTCCTACCAAAGTAAAGGAAAATAGTCAAAATCACCATGGAAGGCTTGAGTAGACATTTTAGAGCAGGCAAATCTCCATGGTAAAACAAACTTGAAATGTACTCAGAGTTGGTAGAAATAGTAAATGCATTTTAATCTTCGGAGGTTTAAGAAATTCAATTTCTTGAATTTCTAGAGAGGTTATAATACATATGTACATGGTTGAAGGTCCTGAAAATATAAAATACTTTGCATTACATTGTGCCCCCCACCACCTCCCCCCGTCTTTGCCCAGGAGCCCCGGCCCTCCACAGGTAACCATGTATCTGTTTTCCCATGCATACTCCCAGGGTGTCTTTATGTGCATACAAGCAAATATGAACATATATTTCTCCTTGGCACCCTATTTAAAATCACAAATAGAATACTAAGCACGGTGTTTTGTTGTATCTTGATTTTACTCATTTGACAATATCTTGCAAATTATCCTCTATCAAGACATAATTTCCTGCACGACAGTGCACTGAATGGATGATGTACTATAATGCACTTTGCCAATCCACATTGGGATGAACGCTGATATTCAATAACCTATATTACAAACAATGCAGCAATGCATAACCTTGGCGTGCATTATTCTGCTGCTAGCAAATGTGTAGGATATGTTTCTAGAAGATTTATTATATAACCTGGAGTGTTTTTAACTAAGAGCATTTGAGAAGATGTTACAGATACTCTGTTGCTGAATCCTTCTGCAGAGACTAGCAATGTGCCTTTCTCTTTAAACTGCAACCTATCAGATCTATCCCCCACATGTGTTTAAAAATGCTTTCCAACCTCTTCTACCTTCAGAAACCCTCCATAATCTTTCTTCTCAGCACTGCCCTTTATTCTCACACCCGTCACAGCCTTACCTGGCACATACCCGTTGTCTCCACCTTGCTCTCTGCCCATTTAGGAGAATTTAGAAATACTGAAACCCCTCTTTGATCATCTTCAATAAATCAGCTACTGTGTGAATCAACTTTACTGTTTTTTCGCTAATTACAAACAATGGTAATAATTACAAATAATGTTGAGTAACGATGACAGTATTAATTTACAATTCTGTAGGTCTCCAAGCTTCTTATTTCACCAGTGTGTACACCACTAATGGATCTCAAAGCAAATTCTCAAGTCACTGAAATTTGTTCTTGCCACTGACACCACTGTATGGCCATCTAGTCGTCCTTGCAGCAGCGGAAGCCAGGTAACAACCAAATGGATGGAAAACCACCAGGATAGATCTGGATGGCACGCCAGAGAAGGTGCGCCTCCATTCCTCTGCACTCGTTCCCTCTGGGTCCACCACAGGTCCCATTTCTCTCTCAGGGTTGTCTCCCCGTCCACACTCGCGTTCAGAGGCCATTCCGGGACGAGATTCTCTCGTGGAGCCTCTGACAACCGCGCACGGTCTCGTGCCTCCTACGACCATCACCAGACGCCCCAGGCAACTCCCCATTTCCCCATTTGTTAGGCTTCTCCGACCACCAAGCCCCAGGCGTGACCGTGGACGCGCCTGGAGCTCCCTGCCGCTCGCCCCCGACTGTCCTTGTCGTCAACTGCGTTGAGGGGACCTGTGTGTGTTCGGCACACAAGCGCTTCGCCGACGTAGCCATCAGAAGAGGGAACGCCGGGCGCTCCCCCGTAGACGCACCTCGGCCTGCGGGGGAATCCCATTTGCCCAGCCCCTTGACCGCTTCTGGCGGATCTCGGAGTAAGTGGCCGCCGTGGAGGAACTACGTCGACGGGAACGGGAGGCACTGGATCCACAAGGCGGCCGGGACGCACACCGGCGCCCTCCTGGCCGGGGCGTCGCCTTCCCGTGGGAAGGAGGACGAGGAGGCCGGAGTCGCCCTCCCACTGCCTCTTCGTTTCGCCATCCGGCCGTACCCAATGCGGAGAGAATCATATTTGCGAATTAAAGTGAACGGTATTCAGACAGAGAGCCGGCGGAAACTTGGCGCCGTCCACGCCCATAAGAGACTTTCAGCCATCCGCAGGCGTACTTGTAAAACAAAAGTACGACCACCTGGACACACGGAGGACGACGCCGGGCACAGATACCCTCTCCTGACCACGCGCAGCAACTTGTGCGTTCCACGCGGGCAAAGGTCACCAGGGAGTGACGGTCGAACCGCCCAGACCACCACTTAACGACTTCTAGGGAGTGCAGCGCGGGCCTCACAGTACACGGTTTTGCCCGTCCAAAACGCGAAAGCAAGAAGCGCCCATGCACCCGAGACCGGGACCCAAGCGCGGCAGCCAAAAAGCTCGTCGCGCCCTCCACCGACCTCAACGCCCGGGCCCGGTCCGTTCCCCACCTACGAAGTGGGACGCTGGGGAACCGAGGTGGTAGAAAATGAAGGCCCCTAAAGTGACTCATAAGAACGGACCATGAAACCTCAGGCGCTCCGGAGGGCTCGGAAGACCCGCTCCCTTCACAACGCGGGTGGCGGGCCCAGGTCGTGCCCAGTCCGGTCGGTCCCCGCGGCTGGAGGGGCACGGGCAGATGCTGGTCGACCAAGCAAGGCAACCCCCAAAACGTCACTCGCGAGCACGGCAACGCTCACACTCTCATAAACCTGCGTGCCCAATCTCCAGCGACAATAGGAGACGCACAGGCCTCGGAGCCACCGGGATAGACGCCACCAGCGTCGCCGGCCTCCCGGAACTCTGCCCCGCGCCCGGCGGCCGAGTCTCAGCCCTCGCGAAGATCGCCGAAGCTCCGGAGACAAGGGACGATATAAAAGCGGCCGCCAGGTGGCGCCCGACAACCGGCTCGAACGTCCCCGGGCCGGATCCCGATCGCCGAACGGCGAGGGTGCAGCGCGGGCCGTCCAAACGCCCGAGATCGTCTCGGGGCGTCCGCCTCGGAGCTAGCTCGCGGCTCGGCACGACACGGCGCGACCCCGGCAGCAGACGGGGGACGAGGAGCTGGGAGGATGTTGCCGGGAGGCTGCCGCGAGGGAGACGCGCTCTTCACGCTATTCCTAGGCCGCCGGCCGCTGTAAACAAGGAAAATTCTGCAGGGGGATGGACTGAGTGAACTGTAAGCTGAAACCAAAAAAACTACCAATAGAAAACACGGATGACATTTTATTCTGTAATTGCAGAGTGGAGATGGTACTAAAACATAAAAACCAGGGCCCAGAAGCCATAAAGGAAACGATTGATAACTTGACCACCTAATTGAGCTTTATATATTCCACAAGCAAAGTCAAATGGCAAGAAGTGGGTGGGTGGGAACATTTGTGCAAATACATGTGTAATAAGAATATTGATATCAGTATTACTTAACAGAACATTTAGAAAACAGCCATTAAGAGGGACCAGGTAAGTAAATTTCAAGTACATTCAGACAATGCAGTACTATCACTTTGTGCTTTGGTTTACTGATATATTTTTAAATGAGCTAGATCTATAGGTACTGACTTGGAAAAAATGTTGATGACAAACTGTTTAATGAAAATAGCAAGTTTATACATATCTTTTGAAAAAAGTAAATGGAAAAGTAAAGGATTGGCATAGGTAAAGCAACTTTGAAAAACAAGAATAAATTCCTCCTTATAGCCTGGGGTCAAGAGCCAGAAAGATGAGTGTGTCAGAAACAAACATAAGCCACACTTCCTGCTTTTCTGCCCCCTCCTTCTGCAGTCCTGGGACAGGCAGCTGGCATCTCAGCCCCTCAATGTCTCTCCTCCACCCACACCCAGAGCCACCTACAGGCAAGTAGAACTTTCACTCTGCAGGCATGGGCTCCCTATGTCCTCAGCCTGTTTCCTCATATCAGGAGCCCCTAGCAATTCACTTAGTTTGCCCAGTCGTCCATGCCGAGGGTTGCTGGCCCCAACCTACACCTGTGCAGCCTTTCTTTCCAAAAGCTTTGAGCTGATATCCCAAGGGAAGAACATTCCCCTTTTATAGAAGGTATGAGCCAAGGGGACAATTGGAAGTTTGCGCCTGGATCCATCCTACAAACTTTGTGTGAACTCAACTCCCAAAGAGACAAGAGCGACAGAGGGTCCACTGTATTGTTAGTGCAACATGGCCATTGCTTTCTTAAATCACGCAGGCTCAATCAGCAAGTCCAGCTGTGGCATGAAGAAAAAAGAAACACACACACACACATATCGGCAGGAAATCCGTACTCCTCCCAGGTCTGAGAGTGGTGGGAGCAGAAAAGAAATCATTGTTGCCACTTCTTGGGTCCCCTGTGCTGACAAATAATGGCTGCTGTATTGATGTCACTGGCGGGGAGTGAGGGCTTGGAGCTCCCTAATCTATCATTTGCTGTCCAGTGCCCTACATTTCATTCTGTCTATCATACACTTTCTCCTCAATACACAGTTACAATTAAGAAAATAATAATCTGCATATGTTACATTCAATTTTCAAGTTTGAACAAAGGTGAAGAACACATAGGGAGGGACTTCCCTGGTGGTGCAGTGGTTCAGAGTCCGCATGCCAATGCAGGAAACTCGGGTTTGATCCCTGGTTTGGGAGAATCTCACGTGCCGAGGAGCGGCCAATCCCATGAGCCACAACTACTGAGCCTGCACACCTGAATCCCGTGCACAGCAGTAAGAGAAGACACCACAATGAGAAGTCCGCGCAACTCAACGAAGAGTAGCCCATGCTAGCCGCAAGTAGAGAAAGCCCGTGCTCAGCAACAAAGACCCAACATAGCCAAAAATAAATAAATAATAAATAAATAAATTGGAAACTCTTTAAAAAGAAAAGTACACATAGGATAACTGAGTTATTGTGACGAAGTTTAGGAAGGAAATTTTATTTATCTTCTTTTGTAGATATAACAATGTTCAAATATACTCTATAAAAAGTTTAATATTTTAAAAATTAAAAATAGTAAATAATTCCTCATTACTCTTTATTGCCCAGCACCCATCTCCACCCCAGCACCTTTCACACTAAACTCACCTGATGTCACATCTGCTCCCCCTCGTCTGGAAACTTGTTTCTCTCATCACTCTCACCTGTGTTCACCACACACCTAAGGCCGTTGTAGTCATTCACATGGTAGTTAGGGAATTTTTCTCTACCGAGCCTAAGGGCTGTATTTATTGTTTTTAGTGAAAATCTCTCCCATCTGTTCTGTGAAGTCACAGCCTTAATGAAGTCTGGAACAAGTGGGTGTGAATGACGGAAGGAGATTATTTCCACATCAGTCTCCCTAACAGGGTGTTGAACATAACTGGCATCAGTATTTCATGGGTGCACTTAGAAGATCCAGGCCAAAAGGAGAAACCTGACCATTTTGCAAAAGATGGACCAACTCAAGAATAAAAATAAGTCTCTTCTCACCTGTTGTTTCATTGTCAGGAACTCAGCCACCACTTGTCCTCCTCTGCATCCTCATGCAGGGTCAGATGAGAAACTGAGCAGATAAAGATAAGGAAAGAGAAAGCAACCAAGAGAATCCAGGCATTTAAAGCATTGTTAGGTACGCCAGGCATGAATGCCCAACCACTCACCTGGGAATGAGCCCTATCACCTAACCCAGAGGCATGTGTAGATATGGTGAACCCCCCTCTCTCCAGGGTCAACAATAAGGCAGTGTAGGCTGCTGCACATAATCAAGACAGTAATATTTTCATTTACACATAAAATATGAAAATCCTTGGGTGTTGTAATTATTATTTTTTAAAATAAATTTATTTATTTATTTATTTATTTATTTTTAGCTGTGTTGGGTCTTCGTTTCTTTGTGAGGGCTTTCGCTAGTTGCGGCGAGCAGGGGCCACTCTTCACCGCGGTGCCCGGGCCTCTCACTACCGCGGCCTCTCTTGTTGCGGAGCACAAGCTCCAGACGCGCAGGCTCAGTAGTTGTGGCTCACGGACCCAGTTGCTCCGCGGCATGTAGGATCTTCCCAGACCAGGGCTCGAACCCGTGTCCCCTGCATGGGCAGGCAGATTCTCAACCACTGTGCCACCAGGGAAGACCCCGGGTATTGTACTTTTATTAGAGCTACTTTTTCAGAGTTATTTCATTAATGTTCAATTTCTAGGATTTACACCAGGCTCCAGGAAACCCGCACAATGATCAGTTGGGGAATGTTGAGTCCACAGAAAGAACACCACTCTCAAATGTTTCCTGAAATAATTCTTGATCAAATGCACCAGGATTTTTTCTACAACACCCGCCCCAGTGCTTCAGAGCCCCCACCCTCCCTGCTGTGCCCAGACCCCATCCCCCGGATGCCCTTGCCCTCAGTCACCTGGGTTCCTCCCCATGTGGGAATCAGGCAACATGAGAGCCTCAACCCTATTGTTGCCCTCAATGGCCTTGGACATGTGGCCAGGCCACTTTGGATCTACTTAATGGTGGGGAAAACAATCCAGGGACTCATGTCTTGTTGGAAGGTCTTGTCACACAAATCAGGACTAAAAACCCCTTGCACAGGAAAGCAGCAGGAGTACGTACATCATAAGCCGACTGTTGGGTACCACAATCCACACAGGGCAGACACGCTCATCAAATATAGAGTGAAGTTTAATTTGGGGTGAAATTTAGTCGACACCTTCAGATACATTAGTGAAATAGTAGGTGGAGTTCTGTCCTACTAAATGTCATGGGGAGAAACATTCTTCATTTCATAATTTTTCTATAGGAAAGTATGTGTAAACTGTCAAGTGCTACCTAAGTCAATGTTAATCATTAACTACTACGTAAACAAATACTGATAATGTGTCAGGAACAAGGGTGGATCACAGCCCTTTGATCCTGAGATCCTGAAAAGAGAAAGCATTCCTTTTGAGACCCTGTGATTGAGAATTACCTACGTTTGCTCATTTGTCTTTAGTACAACCCTGTTACTTATAGATTAGTTACCTTTTAACAAGTAACATAAGCTAGGTTCCGAAATTTTGCTAATTTGAGAAAATCATGCAGCTAGAAAATGACAGAGCTAGAATTCAAACGTAGCTCAGGCTGTTTCTGAATCTCAAATTCCTACATATGTTGGTGTTGAGGTGTGGATCCCAGATTCAAGTTTGACCTGGATATGTCACCTACAAAATCAGTGGTTGGAATCCTCCCTGTTATCACAACACTTCCCCTCCAGTCTGTTCACACAATGACTACCGTGCTTAGGTTCTCCCAACACAGGAATCCTCCAGTGCACTGACCCAGCCTCCCGATAAGTCCCATGTCGCCTGAGTTTTATGGAACAATTCTCAGGTCCATCTGACCTCTCAGCACAGCTGATGATCAAGACCCCAATCAGAGATGACAAAAAATCTCCCCTTCCTATGGCTGCATCTATCATAGGTATCTCCCAATGAGTTTTATAAATATCTGGCATCCTACCAGGACGTGATCATAAATCATTTCTCCCATGCTTTACACACACTTCGAATGTTCCCCTCGTTTTTTTGAATCCCTGAAATTCTCACCTTCCCTCACTTTCAATAGTGTGCTCACCTCCAACCATGCACATGCAGTAGATAATTTGAAGAAATGTTTCAGCTCACTGTCATGAAGTCAACACCTATTCCTGCATCTTCACCCATTGGCGATGCCGCTCCTGTTTAAACTGAAAGTCATTTCTACGCCTGGATAAGGCCATTTTCCTCAAATGTATCCCCTTCTCTCCTGCTCTCTGGAGAATGTTTTATCATTAATTGTAAACTGAAGCTCTTCTACCAACAAACACTCATCACTTCCCAGTCCATTCCCTTTCATCTTTTTCAGTTTCTTCATTCTTGAAACAAAATCTCTGAGCCAATTTTTCTCTAGTTCCTGCCCAGTGTGTTTCCTCCTTCCAAAGTAAACTGAAAGAGCAGTGCAGGATTAGTGACAATCTCTGGGCGCCCCTCCCACAGTTTGATTTACTAGGGGTGATCTCCCTGTTACTATTGATCTGCGTATACATAAACCTTTATAACATTATAGTTATCTCTCCGTAATTAAATCCAATGAATGTTTCTCAGTATTTTACTTGGACCCAAGCAGAACTGGACTATGCCCTCGGTCAGGAACTTTATATTTCCAAGGTTCTCTGACATCGCACACTCCCCACTGCCTTTAAACTAGTCAGTTCCTCCCAGTGTACTGTGTGCGGTTCTCCTCAAACAATACTATTTCAACATCTCAAGACTCCATTGTAGCCCTCTTCTCTCTTTTTACTATATACACCATCTTCGAAAACTGTTATAATTATTCAGTCTCTGACTGTTACCACTATGATAATAATGCGTAGAAACGAATGCTAGATTTCATTTCTGAGGCGTCATCCATACTGGCATGGGAAGCAGGCACCTACAATGAAATGTATATCAGACAGAAGCCAGGAACTTCCTCCCCAAATAAAAACTACTTCTCCTCTCGTCTGCAGTCTCAGATAGCGGCTCCACTAATTATTTGGGGCTCAGTCATTGACATAACGTCCCAGAACCACACAAACAGATCCAAGCATCGATTTTAGCTCTACAATGAGCGCTCTCGTCTCTGTTCATCTCCTCCCTGATAGCCACATACATAGTTCCAGCTACACTTACACTGCTTCACTTTCAGGTTAAATGTCAGTGCCTCAGAGCTTCCTTCTTTAAATTACTAGCTAAGTAACTCTCCTTTCCCTGTTGTCTTGAATAGAACCTACAGGCAACACATCTAATATTTCACGATATCTCTTCTCGTCTGTTATTTTTCTTTTCTTTTCTTTTTTTCCTGTTTTCCTCTCTGGACTAATTGCAGAAAAGTCAACTGTAGAGTCATAAAGCAAGTTACACTTGAATATTAATTATGAATTGTAAATCCACAGAAATTCCATTTACACAGTAACCTAATCTACTCTCAGATGGCCTGTGACCAAAGGTCTTTAATCAAATTATATAACCATCTTCAGATTTAAAATTCCTTGACTAATAAATGACTTTGTTTCCTCCTGGGGAAATTTTTCTTTAGTAATCACCAGAAACAAAATGTATTGGAAAACTCTGTTTGTGTCTTTACTTAAGTATGCAGCTACCACGCTCCTGAGTTCAAAGTTTTAGTCTCTTTCTATGGAATCAGGCATAGAATTGTCTGTGGGCTCCTGTTAATAGATTTGATAAGCTCATATATTTTATAATCATGAAGAAAGAACTCCTTTAATCTGGATGCCAATTAGGATAAATCTAATCCAGAAATAACTTCCCTAACACAAGCTTTTCCTTCTCAACAGGTTAAAAACTTAGATACATGTAAGGAAAGTATAAGTGATTCCTTTAATTTGCTAATATTCTAAAAGCCTCCGAAAGCAATCTTGATGCCTTGGGCCAGATGTCTCACTGTTTTGTGAATTGTGGCCAGTTCTGGGAAGAGAATTTGCAGCAAGGGTATCGGTCTTTATATAAATGGGTTTAACCTACAAACAGTCCACCAGGCTGTGGGTTTTGTGTGGCTTTACATAAAGACTGGTGTTTTTTGATGATATCAAACATTCAAGGAAGATATTTTTAGTGTTTTAAAGCATTTGCATTTTAATAGCAAGGTAAATAATACTTAAATTATAATCAATTACATGACGTTTCCAGGGATGCAGGAGAGAAAAGAATACAAATGGAGAAATTGGGCTTGGCCAAGGAAGAGATGATTCTTCAATTCTTCCTACGGGCTTGGGAGTCAACAATGAGGAATATTTGCAGATTTTGTGACAGTGAGCTGAAGAATTTCCTCACTTTATCTGATTAATCTGTCTAGTAGAAGGTCATTCCCTTTGTGGAAACTACTGAGTATGATTAAAAATCAAAAGAAATGGAGAAAGTCTGAAATATTTGTGAGGCATAGAATAAGACTTAATTATCTAGATATAGTACAATGGCCAGAGATATTTGGAAGATGTCGGGCGATTTCTGAACCCCACCAGATTTAATATCCTAGTTAGATTCAGTCATGGAAGAAGCAGGTAGTTGGAGCCCTCCAAGACTGGAAACTTGATCAGCAGATGTGATGAATTTGGAAGGAATATGAAAAGAGGAACATGGAAATTGTTGGTCTTCATAACTATATGTTGAAATTACTTAATTTGATTAATTTGGAATAAACATGAAGACAGGTTGGCACAGATGTTAGGAGAGTGGGGTCAGTGCACTGGAAGTTCTCCTAGCATTTGGGGTCAGTGAGGAAACTGAATAATAACTTGGAATATCATGGGTTAATTACCTTTAAAAACTCTTTGATTTTTATTTCCTAATAAATAAATTTGGGATACTAATATTTCCCTTATGAGAAGCAGTAGCCAAAGCCTTCCTAGTTTGACCCTGGGAAACAAGATTACTCCCCTTTTCTCGTTGACCACTTCATATTTGCAGGTGGGGTGGTTTTTCACTCCCAGATAAAGGTTTATGGATTCATGACTGTTACGTCTGAAAACTCTAGATAAAATTCAAGTGTCATGGCTTTCTTCTCTTTCCTTCGATTTCCTGCTTAGAGTAAACAGTGTCTCTGAGAGAGAATACTAACAGCTGAGTTCTTGGCAACGTGTCCCCAAGTGAGTGGGGACTTGCTCTTTCTCCTGCAATGGTAACTGTTTCCAGTGGATAGAAAGGTGTCACCACTTGGACTGAGTGCTCTAATTGTATCCAGGAGGGAGTCAAGGCTCTGAGCACTAGTCCTGTCATCTGGCATCTCTGTGAGGATCGTGGAGTAGGGCAAGCGCTAATACAGCAACCGTCTCCTTTCCAACATTTACACCGACGTTTTCCAGACTCCATGAAGGCAGTGATGGTAAAGAGGGCACGTGAGAGGTTATATTTCTCTCCCCTCAGCCATGGTCTTGACAGGGGTGTGACTCACTCCATAAGCGAGTCTGTGATGCAGTGAGCTCTGTCATGTGATGGACACAAGTGGAGGGATGAGCAAGAGCAGAAGTTCAAGGCCTGGTAGGGGAAGTGGTGTGTGGACGGGTAAGTTCAATACGTCCAGGGTCAGAGGTGCTGGCTAGAGGGCTGTGCAGGGCTGAGGGGGCAGGAGAAAGAGAAGCCCTTCAGCAGGACTGGCCCAGAGGGCAGAGTGGAGCCAATTTTGCTTTTTTTTTTTTTTTCCTCCAATTTTTAATCTGTTTTCTCAGAATACAATTGACAATTTTGAAAACTGTAAAAAGTCAAAACAAAATATTCCCTTTCATTCTTGTTCCAAACCAGCCATTTTCCCCCTGTTTAGGTAACCTTTGTCCAGAAACTGGAAGCACTTTACAGAAAGCATTTTTTCCTTAATTGGTGCATTGAGGAGGATATAGTAGGTAGAGGAAAACTTAGAAAACTGTGGCCATATTTGAAGCCCTGGAGAGGCCTGAACCATCGAGAGTCTCCTGTTAGTCTGTGAGCAGGGAAGACAGGAGGAAGGTACAGGAGACACAATGGTAGTCAAAGCGGTGAGGTCCCAGGAAACGAGGAGGGAAAGAGGGACCTCAACCCACAGGAAAGGTCAGTCGGGGTTCATCTTACCGTTTGGCAGCCCCGAGACCACTGGCTTGTGAAGTTGAGCCCGTCTGTCCTCATATCTGGTGATGAATGCATGGTATGTGTCGAGGTTAAGTAGACAGCAACTGCGGATCCCATGTTGTATATACAGTCTGTTCAGTCACACAAAATGGTGGACATTGCATCAAGACTCTCTGACTTTTTAATGACTAATTCACCTGTAGCTTTTATTTATTGGGTTTTGTTATTTTCAGACATGTCATGTCAGCTTATTTAATCACTCAACTCTCTTGAGAGGAGATTAAAGTATTTCCCACATGAGAACAGTGAGGATTGTATTGGGGAACACTTTGCCTGTAGTCACTGCTGATAAGTGGCGGAACATATATATTGCCTGCCTTGGGCTTAGTCTGTAGATTTAACTGAAAGTAGTGGGTAGAAGGGATATTTATGAATTCCCAAGTACACACTTTTTAATTTCCAGTCAGCTCAGAATTAACATTCTGTTGTGGACTATGCAGGTTATTTCACACCACCTCACATGTGATGCTCCTTTATCATGAAAGTCACTCTGTATTCAGAGTGTTCGCATCCCTGGATTACATCTGAATGGCATACGCCAAGTCAGCCCAGAGGAATATTGGACTTGACGTCAAACAGGGTTTGAGCTTTCGATACACACAGCTGCATTTTCTCAGTACTGTCATCCTCGACCATCATCTCTGGACATTTGGGGACATGGGGCAGCCTGAACCAGAAAGTCCAGCATGTTTTTAGGAATCAGTGACTTTCAAGACATGTGACTGTGAACTTCATCCAGAACTGGGGTAATGTCAATTGCAGGTTTCTCTGAGTGAAATGTCTCTGGAATCTTGTTGAAGTCAATATAGAAAAATCCCTCCTATAGTGCCACAATTCTGTGAACGTATCAATCTTATTAATCTAACCTTCTGCATATTCCTTGGCCTTAGATGAAAGGATGGCTCTGTTGTTACTGGTGCTAAACTTCAACGAAGCGCCCATTGTTTCAGTCCCTCCCTTTCAGCGCTTTTCCTCATCTTGATGTCGCCAACATCCCACCCATTTTATTTTTCGTTTCTTTTACCCTTAAAGATATATTCTAATTGTCAATATCCTATAATATGTTTCCAATTACTGGTATATTCCTCCATTTCATACCTTTTCTCTGTGTTAAAGATCAATATTTTAAACATGTTCACAAACGGTAGCTTCAGGAAGAACCCATTTATCTGAAGGTCAACAGTAAGTTTATGGGGATGAACTCCACTGTCCACATTAGAGACATCTTCTTAGGGTAAGAGGAATTCAGCACAACCACCTGACTGAAAGTGGACTTAAAGGCAGGCCCAGCAGAGGTTTTTGAATAGTTTGCATTTGGAACCATATTGCCCCCAAGACAAACCGTACCTTGAGTCTCAAAAGGGCAGTTGCTTAAATGTAGCTCATGTATATAGTGTTTGAAAAATAAAGAAGACCTAAAACTTAATCAGAAAACGATGGCAGTGAGAGGCTACGAAATAGAAAAATCTATGTGAACTCAGCAAAGTGAGACTCTATGTGAATATAAGTACCATGGTGGGGGCGTAGTTAGTGGAGACCATCACTGAGGGAGCATCCTAGAATTCATGTGTAGAGAACTAAAGAAATGAATTTTATGTGAGCAAACTTTTAACAGTCTTTCCTTTCCTTATCAATAGCAGAGTCTTCACCCTGGAGGAGAGCCCGCTGAATGTCACAAATCTGAGGAGATTTCACATAGAACTCAACTTTCACGCCACATGAGTGGCCTCTCACAGGACAGAAACCCTATGCTTGCAATCAATTTGGAAGAGCCTTCGGCCTTTATTCATCATTGAATTAGCATAAGCTAATTTATACTGGAGTGAAACCATGCAGGTCTCATCAATGTGGGAACGCTTTCAGGCAATGCTGTAACCTTAGATGACATGAGAAAACTCACCTTGAAGTGAACTCCTATATATGTTATAAATGTGGAAGATAGTTAACTGGAGCCTCACATTTAAATACACCAGAAACTCACACTGGAGAGAAACCTTAATGTGATAAATGTGGGACACACTTCAGCAGTGCCTTAACTTTTATTCACACTGATGAACTCACAAGATCAGAAACACTCTCTCTTGAAACACTGTAAAACCTGGTGCTTCAATTATTTTATTCCTTTTATATTTTCACTTAATGTGCCCCTTATAACTTAAAATTGAATTACAAATAAATTTAATTTTTCACAAGAGTCCTAGTCCTGGAAAATTTGTAGACCCGGCCATGAAAATCCAAAGAATTCAGTTAGACAGGGATTTATTCCTACATCAGAATTTTTTAGCCAAAAGGTTTTTTTCCCCCACCAAGAACAGATAGATATGTCAAAACCGAGAAGTTGGAAGATCATTCCAAAAACACAACAATGTAAAGCAACTATACCCCAATAAATAAAATAAGGTAAGATAAAATAAAATGAATCATTGCAGACATGGAGAGTTCCATTTTCATATTTGGAGATGGTAGGGGTTGCATTAAGGTCTGGCTCCTGAAGGTCTGGCTCCTCTTCAGATAAATTGCGTTTACTTTGTAGGCCTAAAAACATTCATTATAACCCTAAAGCCCACTGACGTCTAATGGGTGAAAGCATGGTATTGTAGGGGTCTATAAAGCATGGGATGTTGCCTGCAACCTTTGTGTGTCTGTGTTCCTGTCTGTGTACATGCACACGCACACACACAAACATGCAAGCAAGGGGGAGAGCATATAACATCCATCTGATCCTAAAGAGAAAATGTGAGTCTGGAATCAATTGCATAAATGTGTCATCAGGAGAAAGAGCATCGCCGCTTCACTGTCTGCACGCTGCGCGCAGGGCCGGCACTGGAACAACAACGCGGGGGTCAACTACACACTGCACCCCGCGTGCTACTTCTTTGGTCCTTGTCTCCGGTGTGAAAGGGCCCAGATTTCCCATCCTGGGCGAAAGAAATATTCTTTATAAATGATGTGTAGAAGGTGTTCTGTCCCCTGTCAAAATAAGATGTTTGGTGACTTGAACTGTCAGAGTCATCCGCTGGAGCTGGCCGTGAGGCTGAAGAACAGGTCACGGCCCCAACCCCCTTTGGGTGCACAGAACCCACAACAGCTGCCAGACTCCGCTGGCCATTAGCCCTCAGAAAAGCTGGACTCGGAGCGGCTGGACTGCAAGCCAGGGGTGGAGCTGGAAAGGCTGCTTTCTGTCCTTCTGGGGGCCACAGAACTTAGTGGTGAATTGATGGATGAGGAACTGTGCCCAGCAAGTAACTATTGCTCAGAACTCTTTGGGCCCCTGCACGCAGCCGGACAGGGAGCACAGGGCCAGGACAGTCTCACTCACTGCTGGTGACTGGGGACGCCAACACGAGGGGACCATACATGAGCAGAGGCGGGCACCCTGGGGGAGGAATTTATCCCATCACATCTTGGGCAGATTTTGGTAATTTGTTTTTTGTTTTGATTTTAGTTTTCATATTTTCTGGCGCAGGGCTAGTACAATCAATTCGTTTTGGAATGCTGGTCTCTAAGGAGGGATGTTTGCACTGTAACTCGAGAGAACAGGCCATTGCCTCCTACATCCCATCTGCCAAATGCCACACCCAGCTTGGCTGGTAGGAACTGCAAGCTAAGAATTGTTTTTATATTTTTAAATGGTTGAAAATCATTCATAAAAAGACTATTTGCAACACACGAAAATTATACAGCATTCAAATTTCCTTGTCTATAAATAATGTTTTATTGAAACACATTTATACTCCTTTATTTACATTTTACTGTAGCTGCTTTTTGGCTACAATGACTGAGCTGAATAGAAACAACAGACATCATATGACGAATCGAAAATATTTACTCTCTGGTCCTTTACACAAGTTTGCCAACCCCTGTTCTAGAAAAGCGGGAAAACAAATTTGTTTGAAACATGTATGCTGGAATTTATACTTTTAAAACAGTTAAACTTTTAGCGAATTTTGTCCCTGGAAACAAACTTTAGGTAGAAGTAATTATGTTACATTACTCTCAATAATCTCAGTTAGAACAAACACTAATTCACAATTATTCCTGCCTTGAGGAAGGGAATCCACCTGCAGATTTTTTTATTTTCATCTAAGAAATAATCACAAATTAGTGTAACTAAAACCTAGCACCCATCTGAATTAGCATCAACTGCCAAAACTGCTAGATATTTCTGAGCCTCAAAATAGGACATTGTAAGCCATAGGAGTATTTACTTAAAATTTTGGTTTGGCGACATCTGTTGACTGTGGCAGTGTTGTTTACCAAAGTTAACTGATCATCGAGAATTTCAGCAAGAATCATTTTCTCATAGAAAACTCTCAAGAGTTAATGCACTATACTTCACACTAGAGTTAAATAAACTAGAAAACAATCACATTGATGAAGTCAATGAATATGTAATTTACATAAGAATATAAAAATATATAACAACAAAATATCACTTATTACCTTATTTTCTGTTATTAAATATAAAAACATATTATGCAACTTCCAGGTATTCTTGCATGTGGTAAGCCATTTCTTTCTTAAAAGGGCATTATTGCATAATGAAACACATAGGTAAATGCATTTTTAGATTTTTATTTTGCATTTAGGAAAACACTTAAGTTCAAATTTACCAATAGTGTGTATAATCGCATTGGGACTATATACACTACAGAACACACTGGGAAATTCTGGATTTTATGATAATAATGTGTTATTTTGGATTGTTTCGTATTATCAAAAAAAATAGAAAGAAATTAAGAGTCCAATATAAAGAGCAAGATAGCAATCCTCTTGTCTGTTATCCTTCAAAATGTTAACCGGTTGAAATTTGAATAAAATCTATGATGAAAGTAATTTTAAGAGGAACGTACAGCAGAATTGCTATCCTTATAAAAATCGTTACTGATTTTCAAATATATAGTTTTGAATTCTAACAATTTTAAAAGTACTTATTTTGGAATATAGAGAACAGCAAACCTGGATCTTAAGACAAGAAGTCTAGCTTTGCTCTCCCCAATTCATGCAGACTAGCTTTTCCAAAATTGAGAATTTTGTAAAATATTTTTACTACCCAGTCTTTCTAAAAATACATAACCTTTCAAAGTTCCAGAATTGAGACTGTATTAAATGTCAATTTTATTTTATGAAGTGCCAACTTTTTATTGTAGACTAGTAGTGATATTTTGTAACTATACAATGTAGGAACATGTCTTTTTTTTAATGTCAGAAATTTTACTTTGCAATTTATTCTTATTACCTGCATTAGAATACAGAAGAGAAAGGTGTTGTGTCCTTTACAGTTTAATCATCATAAGAATCCAAGTTCTGAAATTTTGGAAGTTCTCATTAAATATTTAATAATTGAAAAGTTGATAAATGAATGAACAAGGTGATTTAGCATATTTCTCTCCTGCAGGAATCCTTTATGCCAATAATTCCTGAGTCGCATTTCCCCTTTATGATCAGTTCCCTGTTACAGTGTCCCTCCCTTGCATGGGTGTGTGTGTGTGCACTCAGATGCATGTACACACGGTAATGTTGCAGCTAACATCTTGGGGTTTTTAAAAAAATATTTTTTTAAGATTTTTTTTTTGATGTGGACCATTTTTAACGTGTTTTATTGAATTTGTTACAATATTGCTACTGTTTTATATTTTGGTTTTTTGGCTGTGAGCAATGTGAGATCTTAGCTCCCCGACTAGGGATTGAATCCACACTCCCTGCATTGGAAGGTGAAGTCTTAACCTCTGGAATGCTAGGAAAGTCCCCATGGTGTGCTTTATAGGCCCGAGAATAGAATTTCCCAACCCATTAGACTTCAATGGACCTCAGGGCTATAACGAAAGTTTTGGTAAACAAAGAAAAAGAAATTGAACTGAAAAAGGGCCGGAACTCATCATGCAGCCTGTACGCTCTCCCTAGCTAGCCTTCTTGAAGATTTAATTGACAAAATAGACATTGTCTCTATGCTGATCTTTCTCCTGGAACTTTTTTTAGTACCACTTTTCTAGATGAAAGAGTAAAGCTTTAAAGGTAGACTTACCAATGGCTCTCTGAGGGATCTCCTTTGTGTTTACATGATTTAGTATATGCACCCCTTACTGTTCGAATACATTCTTAAAGTACAACTCTTTTTATGTCTGCAAAGATCTTTCACCTTCTCGTCCTTAAGATAACTATCTTTTCTTCTTGGACAAAACGAACAAAGAAACCCTTGGCTACAAAATGCTAAGTAGGGATTAAACCACCATCTGACTCTGAATTCTTGAGTTCTTCCTGTCCATGTACCCACAAATATTCACCTTTGTTTAAATATAATTAATATATAATTCTTTTTTAAAGTCATGTGGGAAATAGTAAATGAAAGTTAAGTAATAGAATTAATTGAAGCAGCAGAGGTTAATCACAAAGTATGTGTGTATTTATCCTTGAAGCCATTCATCCTGAACCTGTATACACATATTTGGACGCTAATGTAAGCGTTAACACACATCATACTATATTTTGCATTTTCAGTTAACATTCAACGTTGTTTCCTGATTGATCCCAGTCTTTGTAATTATGATTTTAATTTTATAAAGACAGAAAGTATCTAACTGATCAACAGTGACAGAATATTAACAGAAAACGGGCCCATTCTTATTCATCCCAATATTTCATGATTTTAAATGACACATACCCACTCGGTAGTGCTTACATATTTGCAAATACTGATCTACTGAAGCAGGTTTGCTTCGTTTCTTCTTACTTGATACTGAATATTGCTTTCAGCACTTCTCAAAACCCTTCATCATCTACATCTTCATATTGTATATTTAATAAAAAGACAATTGCTGAAGGACTTAATTATTGTCTCAATTGCATGCTAACACATTCTTTATAGACTATTTTCCCAGTATGAGTTTTTTGATATGAATAGCAAGTGAAAGATTTTCCACATTGTCTTTAGAATTGGCATCTCCTCAGTGTGAGCACTTTCTTGTTCACTCAGGAATAAGGAATCACTGAAGAATGTCCTTCCTTCATTACACTGAGACTATTTTTTCAGTGTGAACCCTCTCATATCCAATGACTCCATGACTAATGGAACTCTAGCATTCATTTCATCGGATTTCTTCTACAGCAGTGATTAGATGGTGTACCCCAAGAGGGCTCTCCTCGTAGTCAACCTTGGGCTGTCTTCTCTACTGTGTCAAGAATGCATCGCACTCTGAGTTCTCTGTGTATTCTGAGTCTGGAGCTCCAACTGAAGGCTCTTCCACCATGATTCCAGGGTCAGGGTTTCTCTCCACATGACATTCCTGGTGGTTTAAAAGGGATAATTTCTGGCTGAAGGCTCCATATCTTTGATTACAGACACAGGGTTTCTACTCTGTATGAATTCTCTGGTGTTTATAAAAGTGGGAGCTCTGTGTAAAGGCTGCACCACATGGATTCCAGACATAAGGAGTCTCTCCTGTCAGTTTTCTAGAGCATATAAGCGTGAGAGCTGCGTTTAAAGGCTTTTCCACGTTCATCGCATTTGTAGGGTTTCTCATCAGTGTGAATTCTCCCCGATGACTAAGGTCATGGCGTTGACTAAATGCTTTCTCACATAAATGATATTCACTCTTGTTTCTCTCCTGTGTGAATGTGTTCATGACATCGAAGGGTTGGATGGTCACTGAAAGCTCTTCCACAGTCATTCCAAACATAGGGCTTCTCGCCCCTGTGAGTTTATTGGTGTGAATAAAAGTCAGGTCTCTGGCTGCATTACCTTTATAAGGTTCATCTTCTCCAGTGTGAGCTGTTGGTGTATAAATACGAGGCTTCAGCTGAATTATTTTCCACGTTCAGGATATTTGCAAGAGTCACTCCAGGGTGCACTCTCTCATGTTGTCTAAGGTTGGAGGGTGACTAAAAATCTTCCACATTCTGAGATCTGCATGATTTTTCTCTAGTATAATTAGCTTATGTTAATTCAGTGATGAATAACGGCTGAAGTCTCTCCCATTTGGGCTGAAAGTATAACACATGTGGAGTTAAGGTTGTTGTATGTGAAATGTCCTCATATTCATTGCATTCAGTGGGCTCTTCTCTAGCATGAAATCCCTGCTATTGACAAGGAAAAGGAGGCTGTTAAAAATTCCTCACATAATATTCATTCAGTCATTTCTCTACATGTGAATTCTAGGCGGCTCCCTCAGTGATGGTCTTCATTGAAAATCTCCCAATGTTAGTTACATTCACAGGTACTGTTACTTTGCTGATTTCACACAAATTTTGTATCTGGTAAACCCTCACTGGTCATAGCTTTCTGAATAAGTTTTAGGTCTTCTTTATGTTTTAAACACTATATCCACGAGCTATGTTTAATCAATTACCTTTTCATTGAAGCCCAGGTTAGAGTTTGACATGTAATGTCAAATGACATGGGTCCTCAGATTGTTCCATCCTCCATTACATTGATAGAAAATCTCCTGGCCACATGTCCAAAGTCATGGAAGGCAGAGCTAGGGTTGAGGCTCTGATGTTGCTGATTCCCACATGAGGAGGAACCAAGGTGACTGAAGGTAAGGGCATCTGGGGTGGCGGGGGGCGCAACAAGGAAGGTGGGGTGCTAAAGGCCTGGAATGGGTGTTGGAAAACAAATGTTGGTGCCTTTCACCAAGAATTATTAAATGAGAATTTTGCGAGAGGTGTCCTTGCTGTGGAGACAAGACTCTTCAGGAGACCATGGTAAGGGTTACCTGGGAATAAGTGTTAATCCTAGGAACTGAATATTAATAAAATAATAACTCTGAATAGTAAGTCGAAACAAAGTATAACACCCCATAATTTGCATTGTTTTCTGCAAAATGGGGATATTATATCCTCCTTACATGCCGAGTAGGCAATGCAGCCTTGTTTTTGACCATGGGAAGAAAAAGCGTTCCTTCTGTCTGTGCATGGCTGTGGGTTAGGTGGGAGGGTTCACACCCAGTTGAGTGGTTAGGGATTCATGCCTGGTGTATCTAACAATACTTTGAAAGGCTGGGTTCTCAAGGCTGCTTTCTCTTTCCTCAGATTTACCTGATTGATTTTCGGATTGCCCCTGCATAAGGAAGCAGAGGAGGACAGGTGGTGGCAGAGTTCCTGATAATGAAACAACAGGTGAGAAAAAAACTTACTTTGATTCCTAAATTGATCCATGTTTTGCCAAATGGTCCGGTTTCTACTTTGGGTCCGGATCCTCTAAGTGCACCCAGGAAATATTAACGCCAGTTATGTTCACCACCCTGTTAGGGATATGGCAGGTCAGGGACCAATGTAGAAATACTCTCTTTCGCAACATTTACTTTCACTTGTTCCAGCCTCCATTAAGGCTGTGAACTCACAGAAGACGGGAGAGGTTTTTTCCTTCTCTTTTTTTAAAGGTCCTCCCTTGGGCTCAGTGGCCTCCTTCATCATGTTACTGGCTGCAGTGGACTTAGGAATGCTGTGAACACAGGGGATAGAGAATGACTCAGAGCAGAAATCTCTAGGCCAGTGGGGAGCAGGCGTTTCATCAGGTAAGTCCTGTGTCATAGGTGCTGGTGTGAGTGGGGGTTTGGTGAGAGATAGCAATAAAGAATCATTTATTTTTCCTAATTTTAAAAAGATTAACTTTTTACAGACTACTCATAAACATTTTGATAGCTTCAAAAAGATAATCGTAAGTTTCTTAACAAAGTTGTTCACATAACCCTTTTCCTTTGTATTCTTAACCTTCATTCAATTTAGAAAGTTGAATGAACGGTCTGCAGATTCTTATTCTCTTAATTTTGACTGTGTATGGAGGAGAAGGGGCATAGTACACAGAACAAAATGTAGAGCACTGGACAGCAAACCACAGTCTGGAGAGCTCCAAGACCTCACTCCGCCACAGTGATATCAATAAAACAACCAGGATCTGCCTGAATGAGTTGGGGTTCTAGCCCAGGGAACCCCAGAAGTGGCAACAATGGGCTTTCTGATCCCCCCATTGGCAGCCCTGATAAGTGTTCCTATTAGACCCAGGGATGTGTGTGTGTGTGTGCTTGTGTGTGTGCGTGTGTGCGTGTCTTTCTTCTTCCTGGCACCCCTTAACTTGCCGAGTGTGCGTCAGTGTTTCATGAAAACCATGACCATGTGGTGCTAAAGTTATAAGACTCTCTCAGTCTTGTATCTTCCTGTGTTGGATACATAAAATTTCTCTAATAGGTCCAGATGCAAATGTTCAGTTGTCTCCTTGGCTCCTACCTGCAATGGCATGGGGATGTCTTTTCCTTGGGAACGCACCTCTAGGCTCATGGAGAGAAGAGCTGCACAGGTGTAGGGTGGACAGAGATAACTGGAGCAACCAAGTGAATTGCTAAGGTCTCCTGATAAGGAGGTAAGAGGCTGGGCACTAAGGGAACCCAGGTTTGCAGAGTCAGGGTTCCGACTGCAGAATTCTCCACATTAGCGTGAGGAGCGCGTCTCCTTCGCGACAGCCTCCTGCCCAAATCTTCCCAGCCTTGTTGGCTGCTGGGGTCGCGTCGTGCCGTGCTGAGCCGAACCGACATTTAGCTCCGAGGCGGACGCCCCGAGAGGAGCTCGAGCGTTTGGGCGGTCGGAGCTGATCCCTCGTCGCCCAGCGATCAGAATCCATCCCGCTGACGTTTGAGCTCGTTGTCGGGAGCCACCTGGCGGCCGCTTTTATATTGTCCCTTCCCTCCTGAGCTTCGGCGATCTTCGCGAGGGATGTGACTCGCCCGCTAGGCGCGGGGCAGAGTTCCGGGAGGCCGGCGACGCTGGCGGCGACCATCCCGGTGCTGCGGAGTGGTGAGCGCGTCCTGCTCTCACCGGAGATTGAATGTGGAGAAAAGTGTGTTGTGCGACTGGCGCTGAGCACCCTCGAAGGCTTGTGCGGAGGTCTGTGCCGGTCGACCAGCACTCCCTGGTGTCGCTTGGCCTGCGGAGACCTCACGTTCTGCTACGTGTGACCAGGAGAGCATGTCCGTGCCCGACGTCGTCCTCCGTGTGTCACGATCCGTTGTGCGTCCTCGCCGGCTTGGGGACCCGGGTCCATTCCGGTGCAGTCGAGGCGGTGGGGCTGCTCACCGGGGGGCACTTCAGTTTCTCCGCGTTCCACTCGAGGCTATCACGGGTCGGATCTTGCCCCGAAGCAGGAGCACGGGATCCGTGTCAACAGACTGGATCCACCCGGCAGATTGAACCGGCGTCTACGCTGGGACCTCCCGCCCCCACTCCTTGGTCGCCTCGTCAGCGTGGCGCTTGCGTTTGTGCAGGTCTCCTCACGGCGGACTGTCGTGGGCAAGCGGGAAGGGTGCTCGTGGAGGCCCAGCAGTCCCTCCTAGGCTTCGGTGGTCGTAGGTCGTAGTCGTTTCTCTTTGGGAAACAGGGACCGCCCGGGGCATACGGTGATGGTCGGGAGGAGACACGAGCCTGGCCGCGCTCCTGTGTGGGCGCGGTTGGTCGGTAGGTTTTCTGAAGAAGCTCTGCAGACAGGGAACGGCCTACAGACGCGGGGACGGATGAGGATCCCCCAGGGCAGAGAAATGGGACCGATGGTGGCCTGAGTCCAGGACAGGGTGTCAGGGGCGTGGCGGTGCGCCTCTTCGCCGGTGTGCCGATCTGGTCCTTCCTGTTGAGGTTCACACCAGTTGCACGTCACTTGGCGTCTGCAGCGCAAGGTCACCAGATGGCCGGATTTTGGTATTGGGCAAAAAGGGAATTTAATGAATTAACATTTTCTTTGTTGTGAGATTCACTACAATGTGAACATTAGTGAAATGAGAAATCCTAAGGTTTATAGTAAATCGACATTACTGTAATAATTACTATCGTTGCAGTTTTTTTCACAAAATGTTGATTTATGAAATTTAAAATATATTTACGTACAATTTTTGTGATACAAATCTGCTAATGAGAAAAATGGAATTCTTTTGCAAGGGGGTTGCCATTTAGCTTATTACAGATTCCTATCATCAAAATTTCAGTTGTTAATCCTGACTTATAAGGCGATTTTGCATAGTTTAAATGATTTCATATTTGAAAATTCATTTCACACAGATATGTACTACCAAATACTGCAGTTCATGAGCGTATGATTTTAATTGAGCATATTCATTGCTTGGAAGGAACTTATAAAATTCTGTTAGATTCTTCTATTGATATTTGCCTTTTAATATGTCATTATATTGTACATTAGTCATTTCCAATTCTGTTTGCAGTTAATTTTGAAAACATTGATTCAAGTTTATCTATCCACAGAGTATCTGATTGATTGAAGATGATGAAGGAGGGTTTTGGGATGCAGAATTTTCTAAATCCACCTGGAAGTCCGCGAACCTCTCCCTCCAGCCACAAGGCCCTGCCCCACATCCCTGCAGCAGACCAATCTGGAAAACCAGATTCCAACCCCTGCAACAATAGGCCCCAAGGGTCAGGACTTGGTCAGTGACTCACAGCTGCGTCATTTTCAGTCTTTTCCATGTAGAACCAAATGCAGGGAAAGCCAAATATGTTCCCGTAAGTAATCACTTAGGGCGCCCCTCTTCCTAACAGCTTGTTCCCAGCCTCCCACCATCACAAGCTCTGAGCAGGACATGCTTTCCTTTTTTTGCCACCAGAAAGTGTCCCCAGTCTTATGTGTGCCCTGAGTCTCAGCCTGATGTGAGTGGTGGTGGCTGACTCCCGTGCTCTATAGATAAGTTGTGAGTAAATAGTGTCTGTTCTCATTTGGGGGGGGTGTCGTTTTTCATATCTACAGAGCTTAGTATGGCAGGAAGCAAATAAACTCATGATAATGTTTCCATTGTTATTTTAAAAATCACATTTATTAATCACCATTTTTTAAACTTGAGACATAATTCAAATACCATAAAATTCACCCTTTGAAAAGTGTAGAATTTAGTACTTTATAATCTATTCACAAAATTGTGCAACCATCCAGCACTAAAACCAGAACATTTCATCACCTCAAAAAGAAACCCCATCCCCATTAGTCTCTTCTATTCCACCTATGCTCAGGCAGTGGCCACCTGCAAATCTGCTTTCTGTCTCTACGATATGCCTATTCTCAATATTTCATGTGACTGGAATCATACAATATGTGCTCTTTATATCTGGCTTCTTATACTGAATATCACGCATATGAGGCTCATGTTTAGAATGTATCAGTAATGTACTCCTTCGTTTGGCCTAAGAATTTTTCCTTTTAAGCCATAAGATTTTACGTACATTCACATGCCACAAGGGTTTTTTTTGTTTTTTGGGTTTTTTTGTAAAAAATATATTTTAAATTTAACCATTTAAAGTCTACAGTTGACTAATATAAGTACCGCTTCCCTGCCTGACCCCAACTTACCCCACTCACCTGGAGCTGCCAGTAGGCCCAGAGGACACAAGCCCAGCCATGCTGCCCGTTCCTTGGAACCCCAACGTCCATCCAAACTGACCATGACCCCCACTATTAGCGACCCTTCATTGTAGCAAAAAGAACTCCAGACACTGAGAGACTCTAGTGAAGAGGGCAGCTGTCCCCAGGCAAGTTGTTGTGCTTGGGACAAGGAAGCAGTGCCCTGGGACCTGCAGTCACCCAGGGGCCCCATGAGGTACAGTGCTGGTATCCTGAGGGCGAATTCTGCTGAGGTCCCTGCCAGGCCCCTATTGAGGAGAACCAGTGAACACTTGGGGACATCTCTTGTCATTCTTTCTTCCTTGCCTTCCTTTCTTTCTCTTTTTCCCTTTCCACCCGGAAGAGGTAAAGCTTTACAAGAAAAAATAAATGACTTTCTAGACCATCCATATTTCAGGGCTGCCTCATGGATCTGTCCTTGTTTTCTCAACAAAAACCCTCTGAGGAACTAAGATGTGCTACGTGTTCCATGCACACTCACCTGTGTGCCTGCCCCGCACAGTCCTCCATCTTCCCTTCTCTCTTCCAGCACTTCACTCCCTTGTGGGGGCTTATTCAAGGGCAAAGATTGCTGTGAGTTCCAGCATGATGTCTGCCTCACCCCCTTCATGACTGTCTTGTTGACTCAAGTAGCCTGTGTTCTGGCTGCACGGGAACCCTCGTCTGTCCTCTGCTCAGGGACACTGCTCATCTTTGGCAACACCCACCTGTATTCCTCACTGTTCAGGCCCTGGGAAATCGGCTGTCCTGACCTGGGACAGCTTTAAACATAAGAAATTGCTACCTTCCACTGCTGGGGTCAGAAGGCTGGGTGTGTGCTCCAAGGCTCTTCGGAGGTGTTTTGCATCCTCCCAGAATCTCCTCTCACCTCCGTAAGAAACTCTACTACCAAGACACTTCCAACCAACGCTCTCCATTAGGTGCTGAGCTGTCAATATTTCCAGCCCAGAAAGACCACAGCCTGTGCTTTGCAACAGGGAAATCCCTCCCCTCTACCTCCAGTCCATCCAAGTCGCCCCCCGTTCCTCAGCTCGCACAGCCCACAGACGGTTCTGAGTCTCTTCAGCAGGCGAGGTCCCATAGGTGTCAGGTCCTGAGTCTCTTCCAGCCACCAGGTTACACCCAACCCTATATGATGAGTCCACAGTCTTCTGGGAAGTGCAGGGGCCCCTCCCATGTGCCTCTTCTGACACTGTTGTTGGATCTCCTTCCTCCTTAAATCAGGGCAAGGAGCTTTGTTTCTCTGGGCCTGTGAGTGGGGAAGGGTAGGAGGGGACAAGTAGCCTAGAGAGTCCAGTCCATTCTGCATCCTGTGGGCCCATGCCCCCGGTGGGTGGAAGCAGAGGGAGTAATGAGACAGAGAGGCTCTTGGCCTGCTTAGGGGCTAGGGATTTAGGACACATTCAAGTGCAGGCTGAACCTACTGGAGAATGTTGGTCAACAAACAGTTTCTGCATGTGTAGGAGCTGAACGAGTTCACCAAGCTCTCTCAAAACTAACATCCATTTATAAACACTCTTCTGGCAACAGGGGAAGGGCAGATGATGTTCCAGGAAACTCCTCCCTAAACTCCGGGAACATTCTGACAGGGTCTTTGAATATGCAACAAATGTCTGCTTA
>NC_082660.1:1094874-1157374 GCF_028023285.1 Balaenoptera ricei
TAGGGACCACCTCGAACCTGAGGCCCTGAAACGGGACAGAAGGGGGCAGGAGGGTTTATGGGAGGAACCCGAGGATGCTGACGGATGTGCAGGACCTGCAGGAACTGGCCTTTCCCCACGCAGCCCACCTTCCCTGACTATGTGGTCGAGGCACTGGATGCTGACCGAGCGCCAAGCCCCGGCCGCAGGGGTGCGGGACTTGCAGAGGGCCCGGGGGCGCTGGCGGGAAGACCTCTGCACACGCAGAGGCCAGCAGGGCTGTATTGATTGGATGCTGGGGCCTGCAGCCCTGAGGGGTCAAAGGGCTCCCAGAGTCCCAAAGGCTTCGCCTCCACAGGGGTCAAACTACTGAAATGACACCGCCTGCAGGAAATGCCACAAAAATGCCACTGACTGGGGCTGCGCGAGGGCAAATATGGCTGCTTTAACTTGGTCCCCTAACACGTGTGACCAGGCAGCCCCTGTGGAAGGCAGGTCACGGACACAGCGACATCCAGAGTGAGATGGGGACAGGATTGCGGGTCTTGGCCGCAGAGGGTAGAACTCCCATCCCCACGGGGAAGCCCGCGGCCCACCCAGCTGGCTCTTACGTCCCTGCATCCCAGGGCTCTCCCCAGCTCGCCCCTCCATCACGCATCCCCCGCACCCCCAGGTCCGCCTGGACCACACTGTGAGCCCCCTCGGCTCTGTACCACCCAGCCGTCCCGCTGGAGGTACGGACCGCACCCTCACTCTGCACCCACCGCTCCTCTCCCCGACCATGTCCAGCCAGGGCCTCGTCCACTCCCCTCCCCCCTCCCCTCCCACGCCACACAGCACAGCACCCGCTCGCCCTCCCCCTGGAGGTACAGGCAGCACCCCTTACTCGGCACCTACCCCTACCCCAGCCCACTCCCCCCGCCCAGGCAGGGCCTCCCCATCAAGACCAAGCCTCTGCCGGGGCCTCTGTCCGCTCCCGTCCTCCCTCCCTCCCTCCCTCCCGGCTCCTGGACAGACTCGGCTCAGGCCCACAGGCCTGGCCTCGGCCTGAAGCCCCACAGACCCCGGCCGGCAGGGCACCAGGTCACCAGGCCCTGGCTGGAAGACGCTGGCCGGCCCACAGGCCTGGACCACGGTCACTAGGGTCCTCCCTCTGGTTACCTCAAGGCCCCAGCCTTGCAGAGACCCCAGACCCCCAGTAACTAGGCCCCGGCCCTGCAGACCCTGTCATTAGGCCCCATCATGAAGCCCCGGCCTGCACCCCCCCCCCCCGCTAGGCCCCCCAGGTCGCTAGGCCCCGGCCCTGCGGACCAACCGACCCCCGTGCCCCCGCCCCCCACTAAGGCCAGGTCACTAGGCCCCTCGGTCACTCGTCTTCAGCCACCAGACCCTGCCCCCCCCATCACTGGACACTCCCAGTTACTAGGCCCCGGCCCTGCAGACACCATCCCGCCCCCAGCTAAGTCCTGGTCACTAGCCCCCGGGTCACCAGGCCCCTGGTCACTAAGGCCCGGGTCACTAGGCCCGCCCCAGACCCCGGCCCTGTAGACCCGGGCCCAGGCCGGGCCCAGGCCGCTCACCGCGTTGCTGAGGATCTCCTGGCGGCGCGGGGAGGCGCTGGCCAGCACCACGTGCTTGTGCTGCAGCTTCCCGATCACCGGACACAGCACCATGGTGCCGCCGCGACCCGACCCCAAGCTCGACTCCGCGCCTGGATCCGCACGCCCCAGGCCGCGCGCCCAGCGACGCGCGCCTGCCGCCGCGGCCCAGGCTCCGCCCCGGCTCCTCCCCAACCAAGCCCCGCCCCTGCCGCTGGAGCTCCGCCCGGGCCTCACCCCCCCCCCCATGAAGCCCCGCCCCGGCCAGTGGAGCTCCGCCTGGGCCTCACCCCCCCATGAAGCCCCGCCCAGGGCCCGCCCCCCCTCGGAGGAAGCGGCTCCGGACCGCTTCCGTGCCGGCCCCGAACGAAGCCCCGCCCCACCCACGAAGCCCCGCCCCCACGCTCGCCCCGCCCCCAACCGGCAGCCGGCGACGCGAGCTGGGCGCGGGCTGGTGGGGGCCTGGGGCGAGGGCGGTCTCCGGGTCCCCAGAACCAGGAGACCAAGGGACACCTTGGGAGCACTGAGCGGGCGATGGGGAAAAAAAAAGGAGTGTCCGTGTGAATCGGTGGAGGCGTCCCCGCGGGTGCCGTGGGGAACGGAGATGAGGGGTCCCCGGGGCGCGGTGGGGGGCGGAGATGGGGGTTGACGGGGCGCAGTGGGCGTGTGGCACTTCTCAGCCTCAGCGCTAGCGCTGTTTGGGGGCAGGTCATTCATTTCTGTGGGGCTGCCCTGGGCGATTGCAGGGTATTTAGCAGCATATCTGGTTTCTGTCCACTAGATGGCAGTAGCTGCCCTCCAAGTTGGGGACAACCGAACGTCTGCGCATGTCCTATCCACTGGGGCACCGAATCGCCCCTCGTTGTGTGCCTGGGCTATAGATAGATAGATGATAGATGATAGATAGATAGATAGATAGATAGATAAAGTGAATAGATGATTGATAGATACCATGGATGGATGGGCAGTTGGATGGATGGCTACAGATACATAGATCGTAGATAGATAAATAGATGTTAGATAGATGCTAGATGGATAAATGATAGAGATAGATTATTTATTAATATAGAGACAGATATGACGGATGGATGGGTGGATGGATGGATACATAGATAGATATACAGATAATTAATAGGTAGATGACAGCACATATATATAAACTAATACATACCTACGTGTATGTAGATGTACATGTGTCTGTATATATATATGGTATATCATGGTATGCGGGATATATCAACGTGACATCCTAATATATGTTTTGATGGCATCGTAATGTCCAGTTTTTTTCCCCTTAACTTTCTGTGCTGGGTGATCCCGCACAAGGCATCGGATGGTCATGCAAACCAGGTCCCTGTGCACCAAGCCCCCAAGGTCCCCACCCTAACCCCCTCTTGGTTAACCCATCAGAGGGCTGACCACCCACCAGCAAGCCCCTCCACAGTGAGTTCTGATTCACCGTGTGGACTCACCCTGCCCCAAACTTTACCCGTTTTGGGGGAGTCATTTCCTGATTGGTTGAACTTTACGTTTCCCTCAAATGTCTAGAGTTAGAAATAATTCTTCTTTTTCTTCTTCTTCTTTCTAATTCTAGGCATTTCAAGGAAATGTAAAAGTTCAACCAGTCAGGAAGCATCTTTATCACGGAATCATCTTCCCCCAGACAGTGACAATGAATATTTAGCTGGAAAGGTCAGGATGGAGGCATAAATACCTGTTTTCAAATTGCACAGCAGAAAAGGTGCCAAACTGCCCGCCCTCCAGCCGAGCTTGAGGCGCCCTTACTGGTTCTCCTCTGTCGATGCTGGCGTCACTGAGTTTTATCTGGATGAAGACATCAGAGAAGGTATTGCAAAGGCAAACTCGAAAACCATTTAATGAAGGATCACTATCCGATGGGGTCAATTCCCCCCGAATCTCCAGAACCAGCCCCGAAGACTCCTGTTCAGTTCAATGCACAAGCCAAACATCTTGCTTAAAAAAATAGACGGTTTATTCTGAGGAAGTTCTAGGTGTACAGGGCAGTTGTCAGCATAGTACTGAAGCTCCTCAACCACCTTCCCCATCCTTCCCTGCCATGTTAACACCGACATCCCGGCCATAACGAAGAACCGACATGGGTCCGTTTCGAAGGAGGGATCGGTGTTGGAATCTTGCCCGTTTTCCCAGTGCTCTTCTGGGATCCAGTCTGCGATCCTCTCATTTTCCTTAGATGTTCCACCTTCCATCTTTCTCAGGATTGTTGACAAGGAGGGGAGCAGGCTGACGGATGTGTTGATGGTTTTGACTTACGCTGTAGGAAGGTCTTGGTGACAGACAAACTCAACAAGGTGACGAGGAAGGCAAGAAAGGAACGGTGGTTGGCACGAGACACACTTTAAATTAGGGATTTAGCCAGGGACGTCCGGCAGAAGTTACCAGCCAAACCTGGGTCCCCACGGGTGTGGGATGGGACTCTGGGGCAGGTGCTGGGTTCGACTCCCTGCCGTCTCACTCACCAGCTCCGGGCCACCGTTGTGGCCTTTATCGCTGAGTCCCACAGCAGTAATCCTACACATCTCATCCCCCTTAGGAACACGCCCTGCACGTTTATTTACATCCATTCCCACGCTAGAGGTATTTTAACAGCACTAAGGAATCTCACTGGCATTACAGAATCACATAGGTTTCCAAAGACAGATCAGACACTGGAAGAAAAAATAAATCAATGTCTTCGTGCGAGAGTTTCCAACAAACCACCTGCTTTTAGCATGGATATTTTAAAACAGGCTCAAGTAAAGAGAATGACATAATGCAACCCCGTGTTGCCATCACCCAGGCTCCAGCATTGTGAGCCATCGGTATTCTGGCAGTTTTCGTTCATCCGGTCCCCAGATACGCAGGCACAAGTGCACACACGCGCGTGCACACACAAAGACGTGGGCGCGTGCACGTGTACACGTGCGTGAAGTGTGCGTATATGTGTATGCACGCATGTACGTATGTGCATGCTTGTATTTGCTCTCGTATTTTAAAGCAAGCATCAAGCATCGTAGCACTCCGCCCAGGACTATTTTCATTTACATCTTCAGCCTTTTAGGATTTCTTTTAACAAAGCCAAAGCCCCATCATCCCACCCAAGCAATCCTGGATTCCACCCCACGCCCCGTTCGTGTTCTGCTGCCCCGATTCATGCCGGGAGCCCAGAACAACATGATTCTGCCGTCCTTGAAATTCCAGGGAGCCCGGTGGGAGGGTAATGGGCTGGTTCGGCCGTGAGATGGGAGGAGTCTTGGTCAGGCAGGGGTCTCAGGAGTCAGAGAGAGAAACCTGTCCGCCCAGCACATGGGGAAAAGTCAGGGATGTGGGTCTCTGCATTCCTCCTTCTCCCACACCCTCCCAAGAGCTGAATCACAGAATCACATCTTGGGTTTTTTTTTATGTCTATGTAAATGCAAATGTGCTATCCTTTTACGGGAGGCTTAAGAGGGCGACAGATTGAGCGAGTGTGTGGGGAGAACACACACGTACACACACACACACACAACATTATTAAAAGGCTGAAAGAGAGGCAAATCCCGCCCTGGGATTTCAGGTGATCTGACGGACCTCTCGGACAGGCTGACGGTCACCTGAAGTTCTGGATGGAAATTCCCAGCAATTCGAAAGACCCTGTCGGACCTCCTGAACTTCGGTGGAATTGGGGGCCCCTAGAATGCAGAAGTCACGGGGGCGTCGACAGCCCTGGATGGCTGAGTGGCCGCACAACCAAATAAGGGCTGGCAGAGCCCTCTGTGACCCAAAGGCTAGAGGGACGTGACATCCACTGGGGGAGGGTGTTACTACCTAGACTGGCTTCCTCTGAATTCAAGCTGTGATGCTTAATCACAAAGCAGCAGAAAAACGTCCTGTGAGGGTGGTTTGAGGTTTTTCACAGCTTTGCAGCATCAGACACTGGAGGCCCACGCCCAGACGTGGGTGCCACTGTCTCTCCGGCTCAGGGTTTCTGCCTCCGGCCTGTTGCTCGCTCGACCTGGCTTTCTAGGGTTCGGCTTTGGGACAGCCGGGAAGAGTGGGGGGACGGCACGCCATCCATGGACCATCCAGGTCCCTGACACGTGCCCTTTTCTCGTCCCTTCCGCCCATGGGCTCAAGTCCTTCCTCAGGGGCACGTCCGGCTGTCCCTCTGAGGCTCCCGAGTGTGGCTCTCGGCTCCCTGTAAACACAGGAACTGGCTCGGACGCTGTCCTCTGTGGCGATGTCCCAGCTGCGTGGCCTGGGGCGGAGGAGGGTGAAGGGGACCTCCAGGCTGCACCTCCAAGCCACGGGATTGCATTCCACAAAGCAGGTCCCACGCTGGGAGCCAGCGCCAGGCACCGGCCCTCCTGCAGTCACCCAAGCAGGTGCCAGAGGCTCGGTCTCAGAATTTCAGAGTGTGGTGTCTCCTGGGGCAGCCATAACAAGTTCCCATAAACTGGAGGCTAAAACCCCAGACAGACCTGCATCCTCTCCCAGCCCTGGGGACCAGACGTCTGAGGTCGAGGTGTCCCAGGGCCACGCTCCCTCCAGAGGCTCCAGGGGAGGGTCCCCTTCCTGCCTCTTCCAGCTTCTGGGGGCTCCAGGCGTCCCTGGGCTCGTGGCCGCCTCCCTCCCGTCTCTGCCTCTGTCTTCCCGGGGCTTCTCCTCTGTGTCTGGGTCTCTCCTCTCTGCCCCTTAGAAGGACCCTGTCGTTGGATGTAGGGCCACCCTGATCCCATAGGTCACACCTTGCGGTTCCTAGCGGACATGGACTTTGGGGAGACACCGTTCACCCCAGGACACGTACGTCTGCGTCTCTTCCAACGTGACCAGGTGCTTCCAGGACATCAGCTCACAAGCCCCACCCGCATCTCTGACCCATGGGGGGGACGTCACCTGCCCCACAGCCAACCCACCCTGGAGGTCCCTGAGCCCCCGCCTGCCAGCCCCTCCAAGGTCTCACCTTATAGGCTGCAGGGCTGTTTTCCTTTCCCAAGGGAGCCCTGAACTCAGTTCTGTGCATCTCCTTGTGATGTGCAAAGCACCCAAAAGCTTGTTCTTTCAGGCAAATCCCGGCCTCCCGGGAACCTGCTGGTTTAGGATCCTGGGCACTCCGGGGACGGGGGCCCCTTATCTTCCCAAAGCAGCCCAGGTACTGGGGCCGGCCCAGGTGTGTCCCAGGTGTGTCCCAGGTGCTGAGCAGACCTGCTTCGGGCTCGTGTGGTCAGTGCTCTCCCCTGGTCCTCAAAGGATCCCACGGGTCAGGCCAGGAGCCCCTCCAGACCCCCAGGACGACTTGCTGTGGCCCGGGGTTCTCAGCTGGGAGGGGGAGCCAGAGAACGGACCGGAGGGGGCCCCCCTGAGGCAAGCTGCACCCCGAGGCGGGTCAGGGAGATGCAGTTGTAGCTGCGAACACTCAGAAACTTGTCATCCGCCCAGAGACCCTCGGTCCACACCTCCGGGACGGACGTCCTTCCGGTCTGGGGGCTGTCGCTCGGGGATATTTAAGGAGAACCTGACCCCCGACGGGAAGCCCCCGTGTTTGCTTGGCTCCTGGGGGCGGGGGGAACCAGGTGATGTCGGGGGGAACAGGTGAGGTCGCAGGGACCCATGGGCCCCCAGAGCACGGGGCCCGAGGTGGCCGGTCCACGGGCACGTGGCCAAATGCCAGCGCCCGGCGGGACGGCGGGTGGATCGCCCGCAGGGCGGGGGAAGGACCCCGCCGCCCTCTCCCGGCTGCCCCTCCCCCGCCCCCGAGGGCGCCCGGCTCAGAAGACGCTCTCCTGCCGCTTGACGCTGGGCCGGCCGGCGGCGTCCAGCCCCTCCGCGGAGCGCACGGACAGCGTGTGGCCGGAGCCGAGGCTCTCGCGGCGCCCCTCGGGGCTGCCGGTGGCCAGGGGCCTGTAGCCCAGGTAGTGCCGCATGTGGAGCTGGAACTCACGGGAGGCGAAGTAGTAGACGAAGGGGTCCAGGCAGTTGTTGAGGCAGCTGAGGCAGAGCGTGAGCTTGTACACGTGGTAGTAGCTGCGGCCGAAGAACAGCCGGCTGACCACGTGGGCCAGCAGCACGAAGTTGTTGGGCGCGAAGCAGGTGACGAAGGCCAGCAGCACCACGGCCGCCAGGCACACGGCGCGCCTCCTCCGGGCCTCCCCGTGGCGGTCGGCCGAGCGCAGCAGCGCGAGGATAGTGGCCGTGTAGCAGACCACGGTGACCACGAAGGGGATGAGGAAGAGCACGACGAACAGGGTGAAGAGGAACGCCGCCCACGTGGCCACGCTGGGGAGCATGGTGGACTTGAGGACGTCGAAGCAGGTGACGATGCCCAGCGCCTCCACGGCGTAGGTGAGGTCCGTGCGCGCCAGCGGCGACAGGGCGGCCAGAAGCAGGAGCCACGTGCCGGCGCAGGCGGCCGCGGCGTAGCGACGGCAGCGCCAGCGGGCGGAGGCCAGCGGGTACACGACGCCCAGGAAGCGGTCCACGCTGATGCACGTCATGGTGAGGATGGAGGAGTACATGTTCGCGTAGAAGGCCACGGTCACCACGTTGCACAGCAGCTCGCCGAACACCCAGTGGTTGCCGTTGCAGTGGTAGTAGATCTGGAAGGGTAGCACGCAGGCCAGCATCAGGTCCGTGACGCTCAGGTTGATCATGAAGATGACCGAGGGTGTCTTGGGCCCGATGTGGCGACACAGCACCCACAGCGAGAACAGGTTGCCGGGGATACTGATGAGCGCCACCAGCGAGTACACCACCGGCAGGACCACCGCGATGGCCGGGTCCCGCAGCATCAGGAGGGTGGCGTTGTCTGGACGCGTCAGGTTCATGTCCATCCTGGAGCCGGGCGTTCGGGGGCCGACCTGGAAGAGAAGAGGGGCGCCAGGGGTGAGAGGGGCGGACGACGGGGTGTGCTCGCGCAGGGGCCGAGAGGTGGGAGGGTCCCCGGCGCCCGAGGGGCGGGCAGCTCCCGCTTCCTCCTCCGCTGACCCTCCCTCCCTTCTGGTCCCTCTTCCCGCCCTCCACCTGTATCCCAGACCCAATGGATGCTAAGTTCTCAAGGGCTGTATCACCCACAAAAGCTGCAAGGAACCATCTGAAAACACCCACCGCCGGCTGCCCGGCTCCTGACCCAGCGTGGGGGTCACAAACCTGCCCCTCCATCCTGCACTGGGTGGTGGTGGGGGGGGAAGAGACCCCGCACCGGGACGTGGAGACGCCGTGTCCTGTCCCTGCAGGCAGCAGGTGTGGGATCAAGTCTGCCGGGGCCAGAGGACACAGGACTCTTCCTGTAACTGCCCACAGCCCGGCTGCACCTGGGTCACTGCACTCCTGCCCCTCCCCTGGCAACTTCCTTCCTTCCTGCGACTTGGAAGCATGGGGAGCGTGCTGTGAGGCACGGTGCGGAGGCGTCAATGCTGGGGCCATGAGGATGCAGGGCAGTGAGGCTGAGGTACAAGGTTACAAAGTTACCAAGGGAATGACTCTGTTTCCAACATGCAAAGCAGCTTCCCTCGGATGCTCTGAGCCCCGATTTCTTCACTGGCACACAGTGAAGTCAGGGTCCCCCCACCCCAGGGCTGTGCTGGGTATCGCAGGCTGCCCTCCCCGACCACACGGGTGTGCTGTGCTGCTGGCGTCGTGGTCCCAGCAGGATAGTAACTGTCACCCTGGGCCTGGCCTCCTGCCTTTGGCCCATAGCCGCTCATCACCCCAACACCCCAGCTCCACTCCCTTCCACATTCGGGACCCCAATCCCAGAGCACCCATTGTGGCTGCTCCTTTGGGGCGGGGGGGGGGATGTTGGGGCCCCTGAGACATCATCTCCATGTCCTCCCTCCCTCCCTCCCCGGTGATGTCACAATAACCCTCTTATTGTGACATCACCGGTAGCACCAGCAGGACATAGAAAAGGGGCTTGGAGGTGTGCTGGTGACACGTTCCCAAACTGCAAAGGGGAGTGGATACCCTGCCCGGCCCCGGCCCTGATGGGGGCTCCTGGGGGTCCCCCCAGACCACACAGAGCATCCTCTGCTCCTCCCCCAGTGGTCCCACAGAGGAGCCTCCCCCGGGCGGCTCCCAGCCGAGGGAGCCGGGGACCATGGTTGAAGGGAGCAGTGTCTGTCTTGCGAGCACCCGCTTCCAGGTGCCACGTCCCCACCGTCTCCGCCGTCCCCGCCGGACGTGGTTTTGGAACCCCAGCGGCCTCCTTGCCTCCCGGGAAGTGCACAGCAATTCAGGAGCCCACGGAGAGGCCCAGGTGCCTCGTGGGACTGGCAGCCCGTCCTGCTGCAAACCATGAGGAAGACGGAACGGCTGATGGGCGGGCGTGTGACATCTTTGTTCTTGTCTTGACCCCCCCAGTGAGCTCCCAGAGCTTTTCCCAAGCACAGGACGGGCTCTTTGTGGGCAAAGGAGGGTGCAATCGGAATATGTATTACAGGAGTGGGGGAAACTGCCCATCAGGTCACGGTCTTAAAAGCAGACGCTGAGGTTTCCCGGAGAAGAAGGAATTCTGAGTCCAGACAGCAAGGTCAGCTCGTGCCTGGGTCTCTAGCCCCACCCCCTGCCCTGCGGATTTCACACTCACCAGCCCCACAACCGTGTGAGCCAATTCCTTGAGATAAATGTCTTTATGGATATATTGTATTTTACATTTGTAGGTACGTATATGTGCAAATATAGGCATGTGTGTTTGTATACACGTGTACACTTATGTATATATATATCCTCTTGCATATAGTTGTATGTATGGGTGTGTATATACGCGTGTGTGTGCATATACACACGTATCTGGTCGCATACATATCATATTGCATGTATACATACGTGTCTATACACAACACACACCCTATTGCCTGTATACAGTGGGTTGGCCAGAAAGTTCGTTCGGGTTTTTCCGTACGGTCTTGTGGAAAAACCGAAACAAACTTTTTGGCCAACCCAATATATGTGTGTGTGTGTGTGTGTGTGTGTGTGTATACACACACAGATATATATCCTATGGCATATCCATGCATGTGTATGTATATATATACACATGTATATTCAATTGCACAAGTATGTGTATACAATTTATGTGTATATATGTAGACATAAATATGTATATAAATGCAATAGGGTATATATGCCGTAGGTTATATATGTGTGTGTGTATATGCACACATATATATACATGCATGTCATAGGCTGTCTATGTATAGATGTACATACACATCTATGCGGTAGTGCATGTGTACACATACATGTACGTGCAATTGAATATACATGTGTATATACATCCTTCTAGCTCTCCATCCTTAGGTTTCTGTTCCTCCGGAGAACCCTGATGGTACAGAGCTAATGGTCGTGAGGGCCCTCCTGAGGCTGGGGAACCATGACTAGATGCTCAGTACTTTTATGCTGACCCTCATGTGAAGAGACAGTGGGTTTGCATTTCCAGCCCCTTCCATAGAGCGCTCGGGATAACAGAGGTGGGAGGTCCCTGCCCACGACGACACCTCCCACCGGGTCCTCACTCCGCGCTTTATCAGGAACGTTAAAACCGAAACCAGTTGGGAACAAGTGGCTGGGTCTCCTGCCCACGCTCACGGCGTGAAAGCTCCTGTTCTTTGCCTGGAGCCGCTGGGGAGCACCAAGCCCGCCCTTCAGAGCTCACGGAGCGGTCTGGAGCCAGGGCCCCAGAGCCCTGGGCTGGGCACCCATGCCGACGCCAGGTCCCAACACGCCGGGTCCCTCCTGCAAATATGGACATAACTGAGGTGTGGGAAGAGGCCCTGGACCTGGTCTGGAAATGCAAACCTTCTGCAGCCAGTGGGTTCTGAGCTGCTGGAACCTGAACCGCTGGCCCTTGAACCTTGCACTCCTGAACTTCTGTTTTTCCCGCTGATCTTCCCCCCGCCCCCGTGACAGAGAAGTCTGCCCAGATGTCCGCACACCCCGCTCCTGACTGCCGGCCCCTCAGACCCGCAGAGAGGGAGGGCCCGGGCCCTGCGGGGACAAGGGATCCCTGGGGCTGCCTACACCCCGCCTTGTGGGCACAGCGGGTCCCTGTTTCACTTTCTTTCTAATTTCTCATGTAAACACAACCCAAAGGCAGCTCCTAGTTCACTTCTGTTGCTTTTCAAAGTCTGGGTGACGGCTTTGCTGCCGTATCGACCTGGATGATACCGGATTTCTCTTTCTTTGAATGCTGGACAGAAGAGCTTTAACACTTAAAGTAGGAAAAACACAACAAAAATACCCCAACAAACCAAACAAACAAACACAAAAGAAAGAAAGAGAAGCGCGGCGTGTGTATTTTCTCACTTTCAAAGATGGCACCCAAGTTGGGCCACCTGATCTGGAGTCCACGGGGTGGGGACAGCTGGTGGGGGTCAAGGACATGGCTTAAGGGTGCCATAAGGGACCGTTAAGTGTGCTGTTCAGCTGAGGATCTGCCCAGGATGCCACGTTCCTGTAAGGGGCCGTCTGCAAGCCGGGAAGAGGGTCCTCACCAGAATGTGACCCTGTTGGCACCGTGATCCCAGACACCCAGCCTCCAGGACCGGGAGAAATAAATGCCTGTTGTTTAAGCCGCCCCGTCTGCGATATTCTGTGATAGCTGCCCGACCCGACCCAGACAGACATTATCCTGATGGCCTCAGCCCGTGGCTGCAGGCACCTCAGCACCACGTGCGCTGTTGTGGTGACACGGCGCTGGTCACAGATGTGTATTCCCTGCACCACACCTCACAGGGCCCTGCATCTGGCTCTTAGGTCTCACTGATGGATTCACCTGGGTTTTGACTCACTCCACGTGAATCCAGACTTTCCTTCTGGCTGCGTTCACCTGGAGAAACCCTTTGCCCCCAAGGGTTTGGGACTCGGAAGCCGGAGCTGCAAGCTTGTGCAAACAGCATATCATGTAAAAGTCGGCCGGGTCTCAGCCAGCCTGGGGGTCTTTCCCTGGAGCCCAGCATACACCCCACGAGAGGAAACTCTGCCATCTGCCTGGGGTTTCAAGGTCTGTGTTTCTCACCGTGCCTCTTCCTTCTCTTCTCGAGATCCCGTCGGGGATGACCGAGTTGCTATTTTGCCGTTGGCCGCGGCTGTCCCTTCTGCATTTGACCGCAAGTGTGTAAGATGCCGGGGCTCCTGAGATCAGGGTGTGGGGCTCAGCCAGGCGTCAGGCCCCTAAGACACCCACGGCTCCCATCCCCACTGCAGTCTGACGTGTCCCGACATGGTCACGGGGTCGTCCATCCCTGGATGTCTGTGAGCAGGAAACGTGGTCCTTGAGCCACCGGGGAGGCCAGGGCCCAGCCTTCGACTCTGATCTGACTGCAACTCCCCTTTCAAGCCTTCCTGCCCTGCTCTTTCTTCCTCTGCGGGGGACGCGCCATCTGCGGTGAGTGTGCACAGCGAGCTTCCGCAAACCCACTTAAAAATGGCCCGCGTTTCGCTTTGAGTGGGAAGCTTTCTGCTCCGCTGGCTCAAGGCCAGGTGCCATCCTACGGTCATTGTGTGGGGGGGTGCTGGCCCCTCCTCACAGCCACCCACCTCCATCCATCCTCGGCTTCAGGCGGAAAAGGGAGCCGTACTTCTCGGGGTCCCCATGGATGCTGCAGCGGGACCCATGGAAGGGAGAGATGCCCATAATGTACAGAGGACGGGGGGTGACCGGGGGAGGCTGCTGTGTGTTCCCGGGGGGATGGGGGTGGTGGTCTGAGAAGACCCACGACGGACAGAGCTTCACACAGAGAACCCATCCCCCTCGAGCGGAATTCCGAGGGCGGGGTGGCATTTGGGGGGCCTTTTTCCATTTCTGCTCAAACAGTTATGAATGCCACCCGCCCCCCGGGGATCTGATCTGTCCTAACCTCCAGGTGGGAGCTTCAAAAGAGTGAGAATTTGCATAACACGCGGCCGCCCTGCATGGGTTGCAGAAAACCCATGTGGGTGTCGGGAGGCTCCTGCCACCCTCAGCAGCCCTGGCGCTGCTGCCTCCTCCCCCCGCCGTGGGCCCCCACGTGCTTTCACCTGTACCGTCTCAGGGGAGGGCAGGCAGCCCCCTTGGGGCTCCAGAGCCCCAGCCTGCAGCCTCGTGGTGTCTGGAGCCCGGAGCACAGCCGCTGGCTGCAGAGATCACGGCTGATTAATAAAGAAATCACCTCTAACAGATGCCGGCTTCTCTGAAACCCACGGCGTTTGTGGTTTGGACCTGGAGGAGGTCTGGGAGGTGGCAGGATGGAAATTTTGTGAAACGAGCAACAAACAGCCGCTGGTGGCCACCAGACGCTCCTCAGGCGCTGGGCGAGCAGAGGTGGCTCTTGCAAAAGGCACCGGGCACCGGGCTGCCCAAAGCAGGCGGCTTGGAGGCGGCGGGCGGGAAGTTCTGGCTTGTTCTCTGCAGGAAACCGCACGCAGTTCTGAGACACAGACTCAGCTGCGTCTCAGGTGTCCAGGGCTCCTGTGTATCTCCCCCTCCAGACCCCCCGGCCCCCGTCTTGGTCTCTTTTTTCTTAATAGTCGTATTGAGCTGTAAGTTATATATCATCAAGTTTCCCCATTTACAATGGACACATCAGGACTTCCCTGGTGGCGCAGTGGTTAAGAATCCGCCTGCCAATGCAGGGGACATGGGTTTGAGCCCTGGTCCGGGAAGATCCCACATGCCGCGGGGCAACTAAGCCCGTGCGCCACAACTACTGAGCCTGTGCTCTAGAGCCCAGGAGCCACAACTACTGAAGCCCACGCACCTAGAACCCGTGCTCCGCAACAAGAGAAGCCACCGCAATGAGAAGCCTGCGCACCGCAAGGAAGAGCAGCCCCCCCTCGCTGCAACTAGAGAAAGCCCGCACGCAGCAACGAAGACCCAACACAGCCAAAAATAAGTAAATAAAATAAATTTTAAAAAATGCGCAGCGCAGCAGTTTTTCATAAATTTGCAGACATGCACCCACCCCCAACACGTGATCCCAGAACATTTTCATTGTCTTGAAAAGAAACCTTGCACACCACGGCCGTCACCTCACACTCCCCTGCCCCAGCCCACATGGATACAGGTTTACAAATTAAGTTTGAATTCACCTGTCATACAAGTGACCGTGTTTAAAGTGCACCATTCGGTGGCACAGAGGACATTCACAAGGTTTTGGGGCCATCGCCTCTATCTGTTTCTAGAAAGTGTTCATTATCCCGAAAGGAGACCCCATCCCCATTAAGAGTCACTCCCTATCTCCCTCCCCCAGCCCTTAATCTGCCTTCTGTGTCTGTGGGTTTGTGTGTTCCGGACGTTTCCTCTCAATGGAATCGCATACTGTGTGTCCTTCTGTGTCAGGCTTCCCTCACTGAGCATCATGTGTTCAAGGTCCGTCCACATTGTAACCTGTGTCAGAGCTTCACTCCTTTTCATGGCTGAGTCATATTCCACTGTGTGGTTGGACCCCACGCTGTTTATCCATCCATCCATCCATCCACCCGTCCATCCATCCACCCATCCATCCATCCACCCATCCATCCATCCATCCACCCATCCATTCACCCATCCATCCATCCACCCATCCATCCACCCATCCATCCGTCCATCCATCCGTCCATCCACCCGTCCATCCATCCACCCATCCATCCACCCATCCATCCATCCATTCATCCATCCATCCATCCACCCATCCATCCACCCATCCATCCATCCATTCATCCATCCATCCACCCGTCCATCCATCCGTCCATCCATCCACCCATCCATCCATCCATCCATCCATCCATCCACCCATCCATCCACCCATCCATCCGTCCATCCATCCATCCATCCACCCGTCCATCCAACCGTCCATCCATCCACCCATCCATCCACCCATCCATCCGTCCATTCATCCATCCATCCACCCGTCCATCCATCCGTCCATCCATCCACCCATCCATCCACCCATCCATCCATCCATTCATCCATCCATCCACCCGTCCATCCATCCGTCCATCCATCCACCCATCCATCCATCCATCCATCCATCCATCCACCCATCCATCCACCCATCCATCCGTCCATCCATCCATCCATCCACCCGTCCATCCATCCATCCATCCATCCACCCATCCATCCACCCATCCATCCATCCATTCATCCATCCATCCACCCGTCCATCCATCCGTCCATCCATCCACCCATCCATCCACCCATCCATCCATCCATTCATCCATCCATCCACCCGTCCATCCATCCGTCCATCCATCCACCCATCCATCCATCCATCCATCCATCCATCCACCCATCCATCCACCCATCCATCCGTCCATCCATCCATCCATCCACCCGTCCATCCATCCGTCCATCCATCCACCCATCCATCCACCCATCCATCCATCCATTCATCCATCCATCCACCCGTCCATCCATCCGTCCATCCATCCACCCATCCATCCACCCATCCATCCATCCATTCATCCATCCATCCATTCATCCACCCACCCATCCATCCATCCATTCATCCACCCACCCATCCATCCATCCATCCGTCCATCCACCCGTCCATCCATCCGTCCATCCATCCATGGACACTTGGGTTTCCACTTTTTGTTTGTTGTGAACCAAGCTGCTTATCACTCACACCCAGCCTGGGACCACCCCCGACGTGAAGTTTGCAGATGCTGAGTACACTGGTCCTTCCGTCTCTGTTGAGGTGGGTCTTACTCAGGTGGGGAGGAGAAAAGCACCCCTGAGTCAAAGGGATGAGTGCTGTTTGGGGACCGCCCCCCCATGTCCTTTCAACCATCACAGCCAGTGTTTCCCGAGTGCTGGGGCTAAACTCACAGCGGCGGGCACTGGAGGGTCTGGACCCTGGGAAGCCGTGACCCGGCCCCGTGCAGTGTGGACTGGCCTTCCTTGGGGGTTTCTTGGGTTTCTGTGCAACCCAGGTTGTGGTGCTTTGCTACGGCAGCCCTGGGAGCCTCAGCCCCGAAGCGTTCAAGGGCCACTGCTTCAGAGAACTGGTGATGTCGGAGCCTCCAAATGGATGGTGCCTTGTGGTACGTAGAATATTCACTCCTGAGATACACATGGGCGGAGCAGCCCTGCCCGGCTGATCGCTGCAGGGACCAGTGGTGCCTCTCGTACCCGCGACAGCTCCCACCCCACAGATTTTGTTCAACAGACTCAGGATGACGGAGCCACGCTGAACTAACAGCTGACCGATGTGGGAAGTGCTGGGAAAATGAATGGTGTGGGGTCTCCCCACCCAAACACTCAAGTGTCCTCATGTGTCACATCGGGGATATAGACTCATCCTCTGAGGGTTGCCGTGGTACCAAGTGACCCAGTGATGGTGAAGCGTGTCGTAAACTGGGGTGTGTCCATAAATATTAACTAGGTCAGTAACTGGGGGGGGGGGTCCTGGGTTGTCCTAACAAATGACCACAAGCTGGGGGCTTTGCAATAACAGGAATTCATCCTCCTCCAGTCCTGGAGACCAGACGTCTGAGCTCAAGGTGTCCTAGGGCCGCGCTCCCTCCAGAGGCTCCAGGGGAGGGTCCTTCCTGCCTCTTCCAGCTTCTGGGGGCTCCAGGCGTCCCTGGGCTTGTGGCCGCATCCCTCCCGTCTCTGCCTCAGTCTTCCCAGGGCTTCTCCTCTGTATCTGTGTCTCTCCTCTTCTGTCTCTTAGAAGGACCCCGTCATTGGGTTTAGGGCCACCCTCATCCAGGAGGACCTCATCTCAGGCCCTTCACTTCATCACATCTGCAAAGACCCTATTTCCAAATAATACCCCTTCCTGAGGTTCTGGGTTGTCATGAATCTTGGGGGACACCATTCAATTCACTACACCCTCCCACTGAGCAAGAACCCTATAAATAACTCAGCACATAACAGGTGAATTTCTCCTGAAATTTGATCATGACATTTAATGCACTTGTCTTTCCAGAATCCTTACATAGGTGCCAATAATCAATAATAATCAGTAGGGTTTTAAAGAATATCTCAGGGTCACCGACTGTTTGACACACTTGTGGAAGGACCCTGTCGTGGGATGTAGGGCCACCCCAATTCCAGGAGGACCTCATTGCAGGTCCTTCATTTCATCACATCTGCAAAGACCCTGTTTCCAAACAAATCACATTCATAGGCTCTGGAGGCCAGGACGTGGATATGTTTTTTGCAGACCCCCACGCAGCCAACTTCAGGCATCAAGGAGATTATTTCTAAGAGCTCTTTGACCTCAGTGCACCCCGGGGTGAGGGTTCCAGGTTTAGCCACATCCCCTCCAGCACCAAGGCTGAGGCATGTTTTTGGAGAGAAGACCCCCTCCGCCCACCCCGGGCACCCATGCTGCAGAGGTGGAGGGAACACAAGGCTGGTCTGGAATCTAAGCATCACGCCCAGAAATTCTGGCCTTTCCCTCAAGGGTCGGGACGCCAGGGAGGCTGTGCGCCCTCAACACCAGCCTCGTGTGGAAGACCCCCTTCTTGCCCGTGACCCCAGGACTTGGCTGATGCTTCTGAAGCTGCCCGGCGGAGGAAGCTGCATTGGGTTTTCTGGTCGACCATGGGAAACTCACAGAAGACATAGGAAACTCTGTGGTTGTCGTGGGTGAACTCCGTCTCCCCCCAAGTTCATAGGTTGAAGTCCTAACTCCCCGTAGGTCAGCGTGTGACTTTAGTTCCAAGGAGGGTCTTTGCAGATGTAATTAGTTAGATTTAGATGAGGTCCCACTGGAGCAGGGTGGGACCTGAGTCCACTATGACCGGCGTCCTTATAAAAAGGGGACATTTGGACACAAACACACAGAAGGAGGGAGACAGCCAGGTGGGAATGGATACAGAGACAGAGGTGATGCTTCTGTAATCCAAGAAATGCCAAGGGTGGCCAGGAAACTCCAGAAGTAGGGAGAGAGGCGTGGAATAGAGTCTCCCGACAGCCTCCAGAAGGAACCAACCCTGCAGATGCCTTGACTTCAGACTTCAGGTCTCCAGAAAGGAGAGACACTGAATCTGTGTTGTTGAAGCCCTCCAGTTGGGGGTGATTTTTTCCAGCAGCCCCAGGAGAAAAATGCACAGGGGGAAAGAGAAAGGATTGAGCCGACAGACTCCAGAAAGCCAAAGCAATGATCCTGCAAAATAAAAGAGAGGGAGGGATCTCAAAGAAAAGACGCAGCCTGAAAGGATGAGATCGTAGGAAACAGAAAGACATGAAGACACAGCCGACAGCCTCAGGGGTGACATCGGTAGCGGGGAGGAGGGATAGAAATAGTGAAAGATGTAAAAACTGCATGGCAAGCAACATCAACATATATTGATGTGACCTCCCCCCCTTCTTTGGCCAACACTCTCAGGGGGCGGGCATATAAATGAGCTTTGCCGAAGCCCAGGATGAATGGAAGCTCCAGCCAACGTGGAGCTGCACCCAAGGACTAAAGAAATACTTCAGGTTCTCCTGCTCAGGTCTCCTGCCCACAGTGGGCGAGCTTTCCCCCCAGCACCCCTTATTCCAGAGGCCCACAGTGCTGGGGGACACCCCCCAGGACCCAGACACAGCATCCCGTCCAGCCCTGGTGGGGACAGGGGTACAGGTGTATGTTTGTAGGCAGAGTCACACTGGCTTCAAGGAGAATTCAGCTTTGGGCCAACTTACTGGTGTGGCCGGAATTTTAGACATGGTCCCGTGGTCCCCATTCACACACTGAAACTTGTTGGAGCAAGAGTCTTGATTGACAGGTCATCTCGATATATAAGGGGTCCTGAGGGGGGAAGAGACAGTGGACGGACCCCAGGGTTCTCACCCAGGCAATGTTGTCATCCCCGCCAGGGGACACTCGGCAATGTCTGGGGACATTTCTGGTTGTCACAGCTGGGAGAGGGGGTGCTCCTGGCACCTGGCGGGTGGAGACCAGGGAAGCTGCTCCACAACCCACAGTGCCCAGGACGCCCCTCATCAGAGAGTCATCCAGCCCCGATGTCAGTAGTGCTGAGGCTGAGAAACCCTGACCTAGCATGAGAGACTATCTATCCATCTATCTATGTACCTATGTATCTATATATCTATGTATCTATCTGCCTATTTACCTATCATTGATCTATGATCCATCCAGCTATCCATCTATCATCTAAGTATCTATCAACCTATCACCTCTATCCTATCTATCTATCCATCCCTTCATTTATCACCTGTCTACTATATCTATCTATCTATCTATCTATCTATCTATCTATCTATCATCTATTTATCCATCAATCTGCTTATCTATCATGTATCTATCATTTGTCTAGGGAAGTCCAAATGATCCCATCAACAGGTGGTGTTGGAACAACTCCCATCCACATGCAAAAAAAAAAAAAAAAAGGAATCTAGACACAGACCTTGCTCCCTTCACAGTAATTAACTCAAAATGGACCACAGACCTACATGTAGAACACAAAACTATAACACTTCTACAACGTAATGCAGGAGGAAACCTACATGATCTTGGGCATGGCAATCTGAATATCTGATTGCATATTTCAATCAGATATTTTTAGATACAACACCAAAGGCACAATCCATGAAAGAAATCACGGATAAGCTGGACTTTGTCAAAATTTTAAAAAGTCTGCTCTGCAAATGACCCTGTCAATAGAGTAAGAAGACAAGCCATAGACTGGGAGAACATATTTGCAAAAGACACATCTGAAAAAAAACAAAGACCAGAATCCACAATATACAAAGAACTCTTAAAAATCAACAATAGGAAAAACAAACAACCCAATATAAAAATGGGCCAAAGACGCCACTTCATCAGAGACTATGTACAGATGGCAACGAGGCACAGGAAAGGATGTTCCCCGTCGGACGCCTGTCAGGGAATTGTAAATTAACACCATGAGAACGAGATACCACCTGGCAGCTATCAGAATGACTAAGATCTGAAAACACCACCAGCACACGCCAGGGAGGATCTGAAATGGGAACTGTCTTCCACGCTGGGCGTTATAAGAGGGTGCTCGCATCCTCTGTGGCCGTCCGCTCACTTGGAGGCGGGAACCGCACTTTCTTGAGTGGGTTGTGATGCCTTCAAGACTCCACACCCTCCAGGTTCCCCGTCTTTGCAGCCCCAAGACTCCCATTACCTCTGTTCCGCCCCTAAGGGGACGCTAGCTTCTGCCAGCTTCAAAGTGAGGACGGGGGCTTCCCTGGTGGCGCAGTGGTTGAGAATTTGCCTGCCAGTGCAGGGGACACGGGTTCGAGCCCTGGTCTGGGAAGATCCCACATGCCACGGAGCAACTAGGCCTGTGAGCCACAACTGCCGAGCCTGCGCGTCTGGAGCCTGTGCTCCGCAACAAGAGAGGCCGCGATAGTGAGAGGCCCGCGCACTGCGATGAAGAGTGGCCCCCGCTTGCCGCAACTAGAGAAAGCCCTAGCACAGAAACGAAGACCCAACATAGTAATCAATCAATCAATAAATCTTAAAAAAAAAAAAAAAAAAAAAAAGTGAGGACGGAGCAGCAGAGATGGGGCAGCTGTGGGCGACGGAGGGACAGACGGGACGTCTGTCCCTCTGTGCTCTCAGCAGAACCCTCCGACCGCAGGGCGAGGATGCTCCCCGCTAAGCGCAAACACACAAGCGGGGCTCTTATCTCCGTCCCTCCGTCTATTTCCCCCTTGATTACACAATCTTCACACAGTCCATCACAGGTGATTTGCATGCCGCTGGCCGTCTACACACAGGTGATTTTCATCCACCTCCTGCACGCTCCGGCCCGGTGTTCTTGGCTTCCTGTGTCTTGCTCTCCGAGCTCTGGGCGACACCAAAGTAGCCAGAGATCACATTCTGCCCAAAGCAAAAAGCCTCTGCTTTCCTTTTGCATGACAATGGGTTTTTTTGGTTTGGTTTGTTTCCATTTTCAAGCTGCACCTCTCAGCGGTCTCAGCTGAATCACACCTGCACATTTAGCCTCTGTCTGTGAGGCAGGAAGCAACCTGACATGAATGCATTAATTAAGCGGTAATGAACGTGAAGTGCCAGTCTGTAAAGAAGAGAAAAGAGCTGGCCTGGGGGGTGTTGGCTGGGGCCCTGCTGGGAAATAGGAGTTTGCAAGTGGCACGTATTGTGAGATTCAAAGGCGCTTCTTTCGTGGGTGAACCAGAACGCCAGCTGTGTGAACAACGTGGAGAGACTTGCTTAACAGATCAGTAGAGACAGAGAGTCAGAGAGATAGAGACAGACCTACAGAGAGAGAGGTGTACACCCTCGATTTACTAATAGCTCTTCTCTGTTTAAAGATGGTCACTCACATGCCTTCTCTAGGTTACTGACTATGCATACAACCGTTTCATCATATTCGGGATGATTCCTTTCATCCAACTGCCATCAATGTGACCTGCCCAGGTGCCAAGGAGAAAACCATCCAAGGAACCTTTGACAAGGGACCAAGGAACCGCTGCCATCTCGCTCCTGCCTGAACCCAAAGAGGGGCTCCATCCTTGGTGTCTCGATTCAGACCCCCGGTGACCAGAACCCCGAGGTGTGACATGTACTTTTTCCTGCTCTCAAGATGCTGTGGAAACCTCTCTCTTGGTAAAGTGGAAAAGCTCCCCTAAAATGCCGATAAGCACAGACACAGATGCATGTCTTGGCAACTTCTTAGGAAGTGCTTTGTGCCCCCCTGCAAAAAGGATATTTTAAATGAAGTCACCATAATAAGCCCTCTTAGACAGTGAGCTGCATCAGACATGAAACTTCACAGACACGCCTCCCACTTGGGTTCCCTGCCCCCAAGCCCCCAGGCACAGGCGGAGAAGGTCAGAGATGGGGGTCTTCCGGGCTGAGCAGACCACACACCAAAACCTACGAGGGTACCCGGGGAATCAGAGATGGCCTGGAGTGAGGGTCTCCAAGCAAGAAGCCCATCCCCCAGAGAGGGTCCAAGATGACCCCTGGGGGCCTGAGAAGAACATTTCAGGGCTTTCAAATTGAATTCTGGCTTTCATCTGGAATATAAGAAAGACATTGCCCTTTGCTAAGAATTAGTAGAAGGATTGACCACCAGTGTGTGTCTGGCTCATAAACGAAATGAACGCACATGTTTTGAGATGCACCGTCAGACATTGACCCACCCCTCCCCCGCAACGGTTAGGTCTGGAAATGAGTAAACGGAAAAACGGGTGGAGCTTGGAAGCTGTTTACTGGGGAAGAGATGAGGTCAGTGGGGTGCCACCTTTCCATAGGAAAGCTGAGCCACCAACCCCAGAAGGAGATGCAGGGCCCGAGGGTGACAATTCAGGGTGAGGAAATGGCTAATTCCAGGCTGAGTCACGGGTGGCAAGGAGTGGCAGTGCCCACGAGCCTGGGGTTCCTTGCTGGGCCAGAAAGGAAAGATAGATAAATCAGTAAGAGGTGGTGAAGGCCGGTCTCTAGTTTATAGTAGAAAGTGCGAGCTGGTGACTGTGGATTCCCAGTGCCCATGGAGAGAGTGGAAACTTGTCAATATGGGTCCGTGTCCTGGGGCTGCCAGAACCAAACACCCCAAACGGGGGGCTTAAAGGATCCATCCTCCCCCATCCTGGAGACCACACCTCTGAGGTCAAGGTGCCCCAGGGCCGTGCTCCCTCCCGAGGCTCCAGGGGAGGGTCCCCTTCCTGCCTCTTCCAGCTTCTGGGGGCTCCAGGCGTCCCTGGGCTCGTGGCCGCATCCCTCCCGTCTCTGCCTTCCATCTTCACGGGCCTTCTCCTCTGTGTCTGTGTCTCTCCTCTTCTGTCTCTTAGAAAGACCCTGTTATTGGATGTAGGGCCACCCTCATCCCGGAGGACCTCATCTCAGACCCTTCACTGCATCACATCTGCAGAGACCCTTTGTCCAAATAAGGTCCTGTTTGGAGGCTGTGGGCAGATGTGAGTTTGGGGGGGACATGATTCAACCGAAGAAGCGGGTGGTGTTAACCCAAAGGACCGTTCTGAGATTGATGGGGTCACCCGCACACATAGATTTATGTGGTCCCTCCCAGGACAAACTACTTAATACATCGATTATTACGATCAGCATTTCCATACAAGTCTGGGGTCTGAGAGCCAGGCTGGACTGAGGGGTGGCCCGACCATTCCTAGTGTGAAGGGTGGCCCCAGATGAGGTGGGAAGCCGGGGGACTTGGACCGAGGATAGAGTTTGTCCTGTCCCCTTCAACTCCTCACTCTTTACAAATTGCCTCGTAGAAACAGTCTGGTGGTTCCTCAATTAGTTAAATGTAGAGTTACCATGTGATCGAGCACTTCCCCTCCTAGGTAGAAGCTCAAGAGAAATAAAAACGTATGTCCACATGGAAACATGTGCACGCATGTTCATAGCCATAGTATTGACAACGAAGGGTGGAAACAGCCCAAGTGTCCATGGGGATACACAGCATGGGGTCCATCCACATGATGGAATATGACTCAGCCATGAAAAGGAGTGAAGCTCTGACCCAGGCTACAGCGTGGATGGACCTTGAACACACGATGCTCAGTGAGAGAAGCAGACACAGGAGGACACATATTTTATTATTCCATTTATGTGAAACGTCCAGTATCATCAAATCCACAGAGACAAAAAACGGATTTTTGGTTGCCAGAGTCCGCAGGGAGTTGGGAGTGAGGACTGATTACTCAATGGGGACGGGGTCTCCCTTTGGGGGGATAAGAATTTTCTGGAACTGGACAGAGGAGAGGGTTGCACAATATTGTGCATGTGCTAAATGCCCCTGTATTATTGACTTTAAAAGGGTTAATTGTATGCTGTGTGAATTATAGCTCAATTGTTTTAAATGCCTCATGCCTCGCAGGGAGAAGCCTGAGGACCTGTCTGCTGTGCTTGCCTGTGTGCAGCTGGCCCTTTGCCCCGGGAACTCCTAGCTCTCTGCTCACCTCACGTTCTGAGACTTTCGTCCCTGTATTCCAGCGTCCTCACCCCTCGGGTCACTGCCAGTGTGTCTGGAGTTGACCGCCCACGTCTTCAGGTCTGTGGTCCCCACAGCTGAGCGAATCCCAGCCAGGACCTGAGCAGGAGGAAGGGGTGGCCTGAGTATCTTCGCTGATTGCACAAAGCTTCGTCCTGGAAGCCACCAGGGATGGGCCGAGATTCCCAGGGGCTGCCATTGTTCTCATTTCCTTCTGTACCAAGGCCACAGACAGCATCCTTCCGGGCCCTGCACCCGGGGGATGACGTGGAAAGCTCGGGCCACCGTTCCCTGAGCCCTCGGGCTGCGTCTCCCGTTCCTTGGAAAGAATCGCCCTACCCGTGTGCAAACGTGTCCTCCTAGACCCTTCCTCGGGAGACAAGCCCCTGCTGTTTTCTGTTTACAAATGGGGAAACCGAGGCACAGAGGGATGAAGGGCCTCGCATGGGACACGGACAGCTCTGTCCGAGTTTAAGTCGGACACAAGGACGTTCCTGATAAACGAAGAGTGAGGGGATGGATGACACGAGGACGCAGAGTGAATGGACAGATGGAGGCGTGATGGACGAACAGAAGGAAGGGGGTGGCGTAGAAGGTGAGCAGCCCTAGGCCTGTGACTTCAGACAAGTTAACCAGCCACCCCTCCTGTCCCCCCACTGCAGTGGACCTGGTGTCCAGAATACCCCATGTCCCCCCCTGCAGTGGACCTGGTGTCCAGAACCCCCCTCACATCCCCCCCTGCAGTGGACCTGGTGTCCAGAAACCCCCTCACATCCCCCCCTGCAGTGGACCTGGTGTCCAGAACCCCCCCTCACGTCCCCCCCTGCAGTGGACCTGGTGTCCAGAACCCCCCTCACATCCCCCCATGCAGTGAACCTGGTGTCCAGAACCCCCCTCACGTCCCCCCTGCAGTGAACCTGGTGTCCAGAACCCCCCTCACTCACATCCCCCCTGCAGTGAACCTGGTGTCCAGAACCCCCCACACATCCCCCCATGCAGTGAACCTGGTGTCCAGAACCCCCCTCACATCCCCCCTGCAGTGGACCTGGTGTCCAGAAACCCCCTCACATCCCCCCCTGCAGTGAACCTGGTGTCCAGAACCCCCCTCACGTCCCCGCTGCAGTGAACCTGGTGTCCAGAACCCCCCTCATGTCCCCCCTGCAGTGAATCTGGTGTCCAGAACCCCCCTCACGTCCCCCCTGCAGTGAACCTGGTGTCCAGAACCCCCCTCACTCACATCCCCCCTGCAGTGAACCTGGTGTCCAGAACCCCCCTCACGTCCCCCCTGCAGTGAACCTGGTGTCCAGAACCCCCCTCATGTCCCCCCCTGCAGTGAATCTGGTGTCCAGAACCCCCCTCACGTCCCCCCTGCAGGGAACCTGGTGTCCAGAACCCCCCTCACTCACATCCCCCCTGCAGTGAACCTGGTGTCCAGAACCCCCCTCACGTCCCCCCTGCAGTGAACCTAGTGTCCAGAACCCCCCTCACGTCCCCCCTGCAGTGAACCTGGTGTCCAGAACCCCCCTCACGTCCCCCCCTACAGTGAACCTGGTGTCCAGAACCCCCCTCACGTCCCCCCTGCAGTGAACCTAGTGTCCAGAACCCCCCTCATGTCCCCCCTGCAGTGAACCTGGTGTCCAGAACCCCCCTCACGTCCCCCCTGCAGTGAACCTGGTGTCCAGAACCCCCCTCACATCCCCCTGCTGCAGGGGACCAGGTGTCTAGTATCCCTTCTTCCTCTGGAACCTGTCCCACTCTGGGCCTCTGGTCCGAGGGGCTGTCAATCACACAAGAGTGAGAAGTGGCCGAAACCTGGCCCATCACGGATCCCCCTCACTCTGTCCTTAGGCATCAGTCCAGGGCTGGTCATCTGACCCTGGCAGGGCCAGTCAGAACCCTCTAGAGGTGCTGGGAGAGAGAGGCTGTCTCCTTTCCCTGTGAGTTCTGCTCTGTAAAGATGGGGGTTTGGGGCTGCCAGGACCCTCTTTCCCTCCACGGAGAGACTGGCCTTTCCTCCAGGGTCACTAAAGCCTACAAGGGAGACAGAGGATGGCGGAGCTGAAATCTGGGACAAGAGAGAAAACGGGAGCGGACAACCACTTGAGCCCCTGGATCCAGCCACGCCTGAAGCTGCCCTGACATTCCTAATTATCCAATTTGACAATTTCCACGTTGGCCTCGGCTAGCATGAGCCAAGTTTCTATTGTTTGCCACCAAAAGAGTGACGACTCACCCACCAGGAAGCAGCGCGTCCCCAGTCAGGGGACAGAATTCCAGAGGAGGGCGCCCACGGAGCCCTCACCCCCTGCCTCAGCCAACGCTTGGCCACTCCGTGGTAGCCACGTGCGTGCAGCCGCCGGCACCCGCCTCTGCGGCTCTCTGGATCTGGGCTTTGGGCAAATTCCTTAACTCAGACCCTCAGTTTCCATATCAACAGAAATGACAAGAATAGCACCTTAGGATGTGGAAGAGTGGGGGTTTTCCATGGAAGTCTCCACCATTGCCAGCACCGCCCACCCTAGTCTCACGACTCCTCTGCAGCCTCTGTCCTCTCTCGGCAAACCCCACAAATACTTTTAGGACTTTGGGGTGCCCGGGTTAAAATAACACAGCCCTAAAGTGAGCTGATGTGACGTGAGCCCTTTGCCCGCAATTAAATGGCACCGTTAAAATGGAGACACGCGTCCCCCTGCCTCCCGGGTCATCCCTGGGGGACCCTGTCCTGCCTGCCCCCCCAACCCACCTTGTCCCGTGACTTACAGTGGCTGCCGGGAGGGTGGCGGTCTTGGGTGAGCCGGCCCCTCGCAGCTTGTGTGAGCCGGCCGCTGCGGACCCTCACTCCGGGGCACGGGAGGTTGCCCCTTCGGAGAAAGGTCCACACAGGAGCAGGGGTAGAACGACAGCTCCCTACTCTCTTGGTGACCCTACTGTCTGTCCCCCCACCAGCCCTGCAACAGACACAGTCCCCAACCCTCCAGGGACCCAGCAGGCTGCCTCTAACGGTAACCTGTCATCTGCAGATGTAATTAAGTGCACAAAGGTTACGAAACTCGGAGCCCGAGGGCAGAGCTGCAGTGGATGGAAAAGGTTCCTCTTTTTCACGGTGGGGTCCCTGGGGGTGGTGGTGAGTGGGTCACTAGAGGGGATTTTACATATTTTTATATAATATGTCTTTTTAGAAAAACAAGATTTAAAAAAAAGACTCACCTAAATATATTCAGGAATCACTTCCTAAGAGTTGTTAGTTTATGATGAGAGACTGTAATGAGTTGAAGTGTGGCTTCCTTTGAATATATTTAATATTAGTTTATTTTTCAAAAACTGCTAATATTAACTATTTGAAAGCTTACTCATTACACTGTGATAAGAGGGCTCCTTGTTCTCAAGGAATGGGATATATTCTCTGAGGTTCCCCCTGCTATGGACTAAATTGTATTCCCCCCAAAATTCTTATCTTGGTATCCTGACCCCCAGGACCTCAGGATGTGACCGTATTTGGAGATGGGGTCTTTAAAGAGGGGATGAAGGTACAATGAGGTCACTAGGGTGGGTCCTGATCCCAAAGGACTTGTGTCTTTATAAGAAGAGGAGATCAGGACCCAGATACACACAGAGGGACGACCACGTGAGGACACAGGGAGGAGAGGGCCGTCTACACAGCAAGGAGAGAGGCCTCGGGAGGAACCAGCTATGCCCACGCTTGGATCGCAGACGTCCAGCCTCCAGGACTGAACGAATAAATGTTTATTGTTTGAGCCGGCCTGTCTGCTTCATTACAGAAGTCACCAGACACTCATACGGCTGGGACTAGTTTCTACTCAGCCTTGAGTCTACGATCACTGTGTTTTTCTTCTCTGCTTCCTGTTCTAACCTGTTATTTCCCAGCAACAGTGACCAGTCCCACAGAGTGAAGACCGACACCGCTGTCTGCTAGAGGACACCTTCTGTCCGGAACCACCCTCGCTGGCCTCCGTAATGAAATGTGGCCTGCGCGTGGCTTCCAGGAGGAGCTCATTGTATCCATGGCCCCTGTCAGCGGGAGCCTTCTCCGGAGCAGATGCACATGGACCACTCGGTAGAGTTCTCTCTCCCGTCAACCACTGAAGCCGGTACCCCAGGGGAAAGAGACCACGGAGAGCAGTACGTGGACAGCCCTTGGCCTCAGGCCACCCCAGATTTCCTCATCTGTGCTCTGGACCCCACGGACATAACGATCATCTCCACACAGTCCCCACACAGAACATCTCCTGAGTCTGCAGGAAACCTCACACATTTCAAAGGATGAAACGCATTCAGGATACACTCTCTGACCTTCATGGAATTAGGCTGGAAACCCGTGAACTGAAAGATGACTGAAGATTCTTCAACTGCTGGACATTTCTGAATAACCCAAAGGCCAAAGAAGGAATCATGATGAAAACAGAAGAGAATTTTCATGAACGATATAGGTCAGCCCCCTGCGCCCAGTACCAAAGCATACTCCCAGGCTCTGGGGATTAGCATGTGGACGTCTTTATGTGCAAAGGAGGCGCGGTATGGTCGGGGCGTCTTGCCTGGAGAAGGGGCTGTGATCAGGGATGCCCCCCAAAGGCTGACAGCCTGCATCTCCTGGGTTGCCATGGCTTTTGAGAGTTCACAGTGAGGGCCAAGAGGAGAAAGTCTCTGGTGGGCCCAGGAGAGCAGCAGGTGGCCGTGGAAGTGGCCGGCACAGGATGAGGGTCTTGTGGGTGGGGAAGGGCGGGGAGGGGGGCCGCGTGACAGAATTTAGGGAAGTCGGAGGCCAACGCTGGTGCCCCTGTTGGCCGTGGGAACCGCTGACATTTCCCATGGCCGTGGGTGGAGTCCAGCCTCCCTGCTTCCCTAAAGTTTGTAAGGCCAGCAGTGGGGTTGACCGTCCTGCCCGGGAGCCCAGGGACAGCCGGAATGCGCAGGACACGCATGTCACCCAGGGATTACTCAGAGGTTGAGAATTTTGACTCGGATTCATCCTGGAGGGACCCTTGGGACGTCTCCACGTCTTGGCTGTTGTGAGTCCTGCCACTGTGAAGATGGGGGTGCTGATCTCTCTTTGAGGTTCTGATTTCAATTATTTGGGATATAGAGCCAGACCTGGGATGGCTGGATTATACAGTAGCTCTATTTTTAATTGTTTAATGAACGGATATACACAGAATGGGGTCCTTCTGTACCGTGGAATATTATACAGCCGTGAAAAAGGAAGGAGATTCTGACACAGGCTACAACAAGGATGAACCTTGAGGACATGACACTCAGTGGGATAAAAGTCACAAAAACACAAATACTCTGTGATTCCACTTATTAGGAACTCCCTGGAGTTGTCAGATTCATAGAGACAGACAGTAGGATGGTGGGGGCCAGGGCCTGGGGGAGGCGGATGGAGAGTCAGTGTTTAATGCGGACAGAGTCTCGGTTTGGGAAGATGAACAAGTTTTAGCGACCTGCCATACCGCACTGCGCCCATGGATGACAATACGGTATTATGCACTTAAGAGTCTGTTATGAAGGTAGATGTTAAGTGTTCTTTCCACAGAAAAAAAATAAATTGAGATAAAATAAAGCAAGGTAAAATTAAAATGTTTAAAGTAACATACAGCATGGGGGGCAGGGAGGGATAAATTAGGAGTTTGGGACTAGCAGATACACACTTCTATATATGTTGTAAAATAGATAAACTACAACGTCCTGCACAGGGAACTGTATTCAATATCTTGTAATGACGTATAATGGAAAAGAATACGAAAAAAGAAAAAAGAGTAAAATAAAATAAGACACAATAAAAAAGAAGACAAAATAAAATAGAGCTTTTTAGATTTGGTGGGGGAAAAAGAAAGGGAACTTCTACACTGATTCCAGTGTAAGCTTTCGGTCCGCGGTGCGCAGCCTGGAAACAGGGTGCTGCTGCGTGAGCAGACGTGGGCCTTGCCTGGTCAGGGGCGGCCCTGAGGCGGGGACATGACCCCGGGTTGTCCGGGTGGCCCCGTGTCACCACAGAGTCCTTCTAAGAGTGACGGGGAGGCAGGAGGGAGAGACCCTAAATGCTGTAGGTGCTGCTTTATGCTCAGGAGTTTCCGGATCAAACCAGGCTCAGAGGGAGCGTTTGGGGTCATGATGGCATCAACAGAAGGCGGCTGGGGGTCTGAGGGTCGCCCCCTCCCCAGCCTTCCCCGACCGCCGCAGAAGCTCAGCTGCTCCCCGTGCGCCCGGCGAGGACCCTCTGTGTGTGTGTGTGTCCCTGGCCCCGCCAAGCACCCTCAGTCAGGATGCAGGGTTTGCAGAGGCTTCCAGCGAGGAGCGACCTTTAGGACTAAGCCGGGAGAGCCCCCAGCAACAGGAGGGTGGGCTGGAGCTGGTCCACCCCCTGGGTGGCAGCCACGGAAGGGACAGGGCATGGGGGCCCAGAGCGGCCCCCGTCTGCAGCCCGGGCTGTTCCGCCCTGTTGAGGTGGGGATTGCTTTTCCATTATTACTTTTTTGTTGGACTGTAGTGGATTTCCAGTGCTGTGCCAACGATTGCTGTACAGCAAAGTGACCCCGTTATACACGTATATACGTATATATGTATGCATATATTTTCTCTTTTTCACATTCTTTTCCGTGATGGTTTATCCCAGGAGATTGGATGCAGTTCCCTGGGCTCTCCAGTGGGGCCTTGCTGTGGACCCATCCTATATACGACAGTTCGCACCTGCTAACCCCAAACTCCCACTCCATCCCTCCCCCTCCCCCTCCCCCCTCCCCCTTGTTTATCGAGGTGGGGGTTCTTAACCCTGACCTCTTCCCGTGCCCACAGGGCAACATGACAGGGTGTGGGACTGTCCTCTGTGTGTCTGGCTCCGGTCCAGGCCTGTCTGTGTTGGGAGGTGACTCCTACTAGCGCAAGATGTCTGACCCCGGAGCCGCTGGCGGCGCTGCTGGCCGAGAGCTGCAGGCCTTCGCGTGTCTATGAGTCTTTGTTCAGCTTTCACTTTTGCATTTGCAAGTAAAGCCGTTTCCAGGCGTGTGATGGCTGGAACTATGTCCCCAAGTGTACCTTGCAAAGACAATGGGTTTATTTATCCTGCTTCTAAGCCCTTCTCCCTCGGTCCCTCCCCGCTGGTAACATGGAGCTTGTGTTGCTGACAGCCGGCCGGGGACGAGCCCCGCTGGGGACATGGTTCCTCTTTCTTGCCACTCTCAGCGGGCCCTGCCCCCTTCCCCTGCAGACGTCCTGTTGGGGCCTCCGTGCTAGCTGCCATGCCCACCCCCAAGGCCCCCCCGGGGGATCCCCGTCGTGGGACAGCCCTGTCCCCAGCTGGCCCCTCAGCAGTGAGGCTGGATCTGTAGTCTCCACCCAGCAAAGTGGGGTTCGTGGCCTCCGGTGGTGTGGCGAGCTGAGTGGTGACCCCCCAGACGTGTCCACATCCTGACCCCTGGAACCTGGGAACGGGACCTTATTTGGAAACAGGGCCTTTCCAGATGTGATGCAGTGAAGGGTCTGAGATGAGGTCCTCCTGGATGAGGGTGGCCCTACATCCAATGACAGGGTCCTTCTAAGAGACAGAAGAGGAGCAACCCAGACACAGAGGAGAAGCCCCGGGAAGACAGAGGCAGAAATTGGAGGGATGTGACCACAAGCCCAGGGACTCCTGGAGCCCCTAGAAGCTGGAAGAGGCGGGAAGGACCCTCCCCTGGAGCCTCTGGAGGGAGCACAGCCCTGGGACACCTTGACCTCAGACGTCTGGTCTCCAGGATGGGGGAGGATGCATTTCTGCTGTTTTAAGCCCCCAGTTTGTAGTCCTTTGTTATGGCCCCCAGGGAGCTAGCACGAATAACGTTCTCTGTGCATGCTAAAAGAATTTCAGCGTTGACAGCTAATATTTTAAGTTTTAAAGGATGCAAACAATTTCCGACAAACCATGAACCATGCTATTTCAAAATACAACTGCTGGGTGACAATTGTGAGGGTATGCAGTGGCTTCCAACTGTATCGGTGATATATACTCCACCATCCGTTGAAATAGCCCAAGGAGAAACTCTATTTAAAGGTTGGGGAATTTCACAGTATTCCTTTCTTTCTTCTTTAAAATCTTTTTTTTTTTTCCCCCAAAATTCACATCTTTCCTTTCGGGAAATTGTCTTCTCATTTCGACCATTTTTAGAGTCTAATTTTAGTATTGTCAAAATCTGTGTCGGAAAATCTTTTGTATATCACCCCATCCAACTCACGGCAACAAAAATAAGTGTAAGCATTGACACATTAACATGGGTTTCACTTCCTGTACCATCAGGGCCTACGTGCTAAAAGGTTTCTTCCGAGTGAGTGGTCCTCGGATGAAAACTGATCAGAGCAACAGAAATGTATTATGCACCTTGATACACAATAATTAAACAGTAAAGTTAAAAAAGAATGTATTGGATTTTACTTCCTGAATGAGTTGAATCACGGTCAAGATCTTCCTACACATTTAACGAAAAGGAATATTTGCACAGCTAAGGATTTATAAAACCCTGCAGCTAGTATGTCATTTTATTTTATTTTATTTTTAAAATTTTTAACTTTATTTAAATTATTTTTTTATACAGCAGGTTCTTATTCATTATCTATTTTATACATATTAGTGTATACATGTCAATCCCAATCTCCCAATTCATCCCACCACCACCACCCCACCCCGCCGCTTTCCCCACTTGGTGTCTGTACGTTTGTTCTCTACATCTGTGTCTCTATTTCTGCCCTGCAAACTGGTTCATCTGTACCATTTTTCTAGGTTTCACATATATGCGTTAATATACGATACTTGTTTTTCTCTTTCTGATTTACTTCACTCTGTATGACAGTCTCTAGATCCATCCACGTCTCTACAAATGACCCAACTTCGTTCCTTTTTATGGCTGAGTAATATTCCATTGTATATATGTACCACATCTTCTTTATCCATTCGTCTGTCGATGGGCATTTAGGTTGCTTCCATGACCTGGCTACTGTAAATAGTGCTGCAATGAACATTGGGGTGCATGTGTCTTTTTGAATTATGGTTTTCTCTGGGTATATGCCCAGCAGTGGGATTGCTGGGTCATATGGTAATTCTATTTTTAGTTTTTAGGAACCTCCATACTGTTCTCCATAGTGGCTGTATCAGTTTACATTCCCACCAACAGCGCAAGAGGGTTCCCTTTTCTCCGCACCCTCTCCAGCATTTGTTGCTTGTAGATTTTCTGATGATGCCCATTCTAACTGGTGTGAGGTGATACCTCATTGTAGTTTTGATTTGCATTTCTCTAATAATTAGTGATGTTGAGCAGCTTTTCATGTGCTCCTTGGCCATCTGTATGTCTTCTTTGGAGAGATGTCTATTTAGGTCTTCTGTGCATTTTTTGATCAGGTTGTTTGTTTTTTTAATATTGAGCTGCATGAGCTGTTTATATATTTTGGAGATTAATCCTTTGTCTGTTGATTCATTGGCAAATATTTCCTCCCATTCTGAGGGTTGTCTTTTTGTCTTGTCTGTAGTTTCCTTTGCTTTGCAAAAGCTTTTAAGTTTCATTAGGTTCCATTTTTGTTTTTATTTCCATTACTCTAGGAGGTGGATCAAAAAAGATCTTGCTGTGATTTATGTCAAAGTGTGTTCTTCCTATGTTTTCCTGTAAGAGTTTTATAGTGTCCAGTCTTACATTTAGGTCTTTAATCCATTTTGAGTTTATTTTTGTGTATGGTGTTAGGGAGTGTTCTAATTTCATTCTTTTACATGTAGCTGTCCAGTTTTCCCAGCACCACTTATTGAAGAGGCTGTCTTTTCTCCATTGTATATTCTTGCCTCCTTATCAAAGATAAGGTGACCATAGGTGTGTCGGTTTATCTCTGGGCTTTCTACCCTGTTCCATTGATCTATATTTCTGTTTTTGTGCCAGTACCATATTGTCTTGATGACTGTAGCTTTGTAGTATAGTCTGAAGTCAGGGAGTCTGATTCCTCCAGCTCCGTTTTTTTCCCTCAAGATTGCTTTGGCTATTCGGGGTCTTTTGTGTCTCCATACAAATTTTAAGATTTTTTGTTCTAGTTCTGTAAAAAATGCCACTGGTAATTTGATAGGGATTGCATTGAATCTGCATATTGCTTTGGGTAGTATAGTCATTTTCACAATGTTGATTCTTCCAATCCAGGAACATGCTATATCTCTCCATCTGTTTGTGTCATCTTTGATTTCTTTCATCAGTGTCTTATAGTTTTCTGAGTACAGGTCTTTTACCTCCTCAGGTAGGTTTATTCCTAGGTATTTTTATTCTTTTTGTTGCAATGGTGAATGGGATTATTTCCTTAGGTTCTCTTTCTGACCTTTCATTGTTAGTGTATAGGAATGCAAGAGATTTCTGTACATTAATTTTGTATCCTGCAACTTTACCAAATTCATTGATTAGCTCTAGTAGTTTTCTGGTGGCATCTTTAGGATTCTATGTATAGTATCATGTCGTCTGCAAACAGTGACAGTTTTACTTCTTCTTTTCCAATTTGTATTCCTTTTATTTCTTTTTCTTCTCTGATTGTCATGGCTAAGACTTCCAAAACTATGTTGGATAAGAGTGGTGAGAGTGGACAACCTTGTCTTGTTCCTGATCTTAGAGGAAATGCTTTCAGTTTTTCACCATTGAGAATGATGCTTGCTGTGGGTTTGTCGTATATGGCCTTTATTATGTTGAGGTAGGTTCCCTCTATGCCCACTTTCTGGAGAGTTTTTAACATAAATGGGTGATAGAAAGCTTTATAAAGCTTTATCAAAAGCTTTTTCTGCATCTATTGAGATGATCATATGGTTTTTATTCTTCAGTTTGTTAATATGGTGTATCACATTGATTGATTTGTGTATATTGAAGAATCCTTGCATCCCTGGGATAAACCCCACTTGATCATGGTGTATGATCCTTTTAATGTGTTGTTGAATTCTGTTTGCTAGTATTTTGTTGAAGATTTTGCATTTATATTCATCAGTGATATTGGTCTGTAATTTTCTTTTTTTTGTAGTATCTTTGTCTGGTTTTTGTATCAGGGTGATGGTGGCCTCATAGAATGAGTTTGGGAGTGTTCCTTCCTCTGCGATTTTTTGGAAGAGTTTGAGAAGGATGGGTGTTAGCTCTTCTCTAAATGTTTGATAGAATTCACCTGTGAAGCCACCTGGTCCTGGACTTTTGTTTGTTGGAAGATTTTTAATCACAGTTTCAATTTCATTACTTGTGATTGGTCTGTTCATATTTTCTATTTCTTCCTGGTTCAGTCTTGGAAGGTTACACCTTTCTAAGAATTTGTCCATTTCTTCCAGGTTGTCCATTTTATTGGCATAGAGTTGCTTGTAGTAGTCTCTTATGTTGCTTTGTATTTCTGTGGTGTCCATTGTAACTTCTTTTTCATTTCTAATTTTATTGATGTGAGTCCTCTCTGTCTTTTTTCTTGATGAGTCTGGATAAAGGTTTATCAATTTTGTTTATCTTCTCAAAGAACCAGCTTTTAGTTCTATTGAGCTTTGCTATTGTTTTCTTTGTTTCTATTTCACTTATTTCTCCTCTGATCTTTATGATTTCTTTCCTGCTACTAACTTTGGGTTTTGTTTGTTCTTCTTTCTAGTTCCTTTAGGTGCGAGGTTAGATGATTTGAGAATTTTCTTGTTTCTTGAGGTAGGATTGTATTGCTATAAACTTCCCTCTTAGAAGGGAATGCATCCCATAGGTTTTGGATTGTTGTGTTTTCATTGTAATTTGTCTCTAGGTATTTTTTGATTTCCTCTTTGATTTCTTCAGTGATCTCTTGGTTATTTAGTAACTTATTGTTTAGCTTCCATGTGTTTGTGTTTTTTACTTTTTTTCCCCTGGTAATTGATTTCTAATCTCATAGCACTGTGGTCCGAAAAGATGCTTGATATGATTTCAATTTTCTTAAATTTACCAAGGCTTGATTTGTGACCCAAGATGTGATCTATCCTGGAGAATGTTCCGTGTGCACTTGAGAAGAAAGTGTAATCTGCTGTTTTTGAATGGAATGTCCTATAAATATCAATTAAATCTAACTGGTCTATTGTGCCATTTAAAGCTTGTGTTTCCTTATTAATTTTCTGTTTGGATGATCTGTCCATTGGTATAAGTGAGCTGTTAAAGTCCCCCACTATGATTGTGTTACTGTCGATTTCCTCTTTTATAGCTGTTAACGTTTGCCTTATGTACTGAGGTGCTCCTATCTTGGGTGCATATATATTTATAATTGTTATATCTTCTTCTTGGATTGATCCCTTGATCATTATGTAGTGTCCTTCCTTGTCTCTTGTAACAGTCTTTATTTTAAAGTCTATTTTCACTGTTATGAGTATTGCTACTCCAGCTTTCTTTTGATTTCCATTTGCATGGAATATCTTTTTCCATTCTCTCACTTTCAGTCTGTATGTGTCCCTAGGTCTGAAGTGGGTCTCTTGTAGACAGCATATATATGGGTCTTGTTTTTGTATCCATTCAGTGAGCCTGTGTCTTTTGGTTGGAGCATTTAATGCCTTCGCTTTTAAGGTAATTATTGATATGTATGTTCCTATTACCATTTTCTTAATTGTTTTGGGTTTGGTTTTGTAGGTCCTTTTCTTCTCTTGTGTTCCCCACTTAGAGAAGTTCCTTTAGCATTTGTTGTAGAGCTGGTTTGGTGGTGCTGAATTCTGTTAGCTTTTGCTTGTCTGTAAAGCTTTTGCTTTCTCCGTCGAATCTGAATGAGATCCTTGCTGGGTAGAGTAATCTTGGTTGTAGGTTCTTCCCTTTCATCACTTTAACTATATCATGCCACTCCCTTCTGGCTTTTAGAGTTTCTGCTGAGAAATCAGCTGTTAACCTTATGGGAGTTCCCTTGTATGTTATTTGTCATTTTTCCCCTGTTGCTTTCAATAATGTTTCTTTGATTTAATTTTTGTCAATTTGATTACTATGTGTCTCAGTGTGTTTCTCCTTGGGTTTATCCTGTCTGGGACTCTCTGCGCTTCTTGGACTTGGGTGGTTACTTCCTTTCCCATGTTAGGGAAGTTTTTGACTATAATCTCTTCAAATATTTTCTCAGGTCATTTCTCTCTCTCTTCTCCTTCTGGGACCCCTATAATGCGAATGTTGTTGCATTTAATGTTGTCCCAGAGGTGTCTTAGGCTGTCTTCATTTCTTTTCATTCTTTTGTCTTTATTCTCTTCTGCGGCAGTGAATTCCACCATTCTGTCTTCCAGGTCACTTATTCGTTCTTCTGCCTCAGTTATTCTGCTATTGATTCCTTCTAGTGTATTTTTCATTTCAGTTACTGTATTGTTCATCTCTGTTTGTTCTTTAATTCTTCTAGGTCTTTGTTAAACATTTCTTGCATCTTCTTGATCTTTGCCTCCATCCTTTTTCCAGAGTCCTGGATCATCTTCACTATCATTATTCTGAATTCTTTTTCTGGAAGGTTGCCTATCTCCACTTCATTTAGTTGTTTTTCTGGGGTTTTATCTTGTTCCTTCATCTGGTACATAGCCCTCTGCCTTTTCATCTTGTCTGTCTTTCTGTGAATGTGGTTTTCGTTCCACAGGCTGCAGGATTGTAGTTCTTCTTGCTTCTGCTGTCTGCCCTCTGGTGGATGAGGTTATCTAAGAGGCTTGTGCAAGTTTCCTGATGGGAGGGACTGGTGGTGGGTAGAGCTGGCTGTTGCTCTGGTGCGCAGAGCTCAGTAAAACTTTAATCCGCTTGTCTGCTGATGGGTGGGGCTGAGTTCCCTCCCTCTTGGTTGTTTGTCCTGAGGTGACCCAACACTGGAGCCTGCCCCACTCTTTGGTTGGGCTAATGGTGGACTCTGGGAGGGCTCACGCCAAGGAGTACTTCCCAGAACTTCTGCTGCCAGTGTCCTTGTCCTCACGGTGAGACACAGCCATCCCCGCCTCTGCAGGAGACCCTCCAACACTAGCAGGTAGGTCTGGTTCAGTCTCCTATGGGGTCACTGCTCCTTCCCCTGGGTCCTGATGTGCACACTACTTTGTGTGTGCCCTCCAAGAGTGGAGTCTCTGTTTCCCCCAGTCCTGTCAAAGTCCTGCACTCTAATCCCGCTAGCCTTCAAGGTCTGATTCTCTAGGAATTCCTTCTCCTGTTGCCGGACCCCCAGGTTGGGAAGCCTGACGTGGGGCTCAGAACCTTCACTCCAGTGGGTGGACTTCTGTGGTATAAGTGTGCTCCAGTTTGTGAGTCACCCACCCAGCAGTTATGGGATTTGATTTTATTGTGATTGTGCCCCTCTACCGTCTCACTGCAGTTTCTCCTTAGTCTTTGGATGTGGGGTATCTTTTCTGGTGAGTTCCAGTGTCTTCCTGTCGATGATTGTTCAGCAGTTAGTTGTGATTCTGGTGTTCTCACAAGAGGGAGTGAGCGCACCTCCTTCTACTCCGCCATCTTGAACCAATCTCTGGTATGTCATTTTAGCTTCTATTTATTTATTTATTTATTTTCTTTCTTTCTTTCTTTTTTTATTGAAGTATAGTTGATTTACAATGTTGTGTTCATTTTAGGTATATAGCACAGTGATTCAGTTATACACGTATAGCTCTATTTTTTCAGATTCTTTTCCATTATACGTTATTACAAGATATTGCATAGAGTTCCCTGTGCTATACAGTAGGTCCTTGTGGTTTATCTATTTTATATATAATAGTGTGTATCTTTTAATCCCAAACTCCTAATTTATCCCCCCCCCCTTTCCCCTTTGGTAACCGTAAGTTTGTTTTCTAAGTCTGTGAGTCTCTTTCTGTTGCATAAATAAGTTCATTTGTCTCACTTTAGCTTTTAATAGGCATTGAATGTATTGCACAGTTTATAGGGTCATATAGAATGAGGACTTCATGTACCAGACCAAGTAGGCTGTGACTTGTTCAAGTAAGTGGGTGCTAAGTCTTGGGGTAACATGTAGCAGATCTGAAGGAGATGGTGAAAAAGTTTCATCCCTGGGATTAACCCATGAATCTTGAAAATCACAAGGAGATGAGATGATCCCGCCATGTTGAAATGAGTTGGTGTGTCCAACTGGCATCTCTCCGTTCTTTGCAGCATCGTGGGTGGAGGAGGGGAGCTTCCCCTGTCTGGGGCCCTGAGCACCTGCTTCTGAGTCAGCCCCCCAACCATCAAAACACAGGTACCTCCAGAAGCGTGGACGTGGGACCCTCTGGGTTTGGGACACCTGGGTTGGATGTTAAGAAGGTGAGCATCTCCTTTGCTTGTTGTTGTTCTACATCTGTCCTGGGGGAGGGCTTGCTTTTTTCGTATTCACCCAGAATTCTAGAATTTTCTTGGACTTGCATTTGTTTTTTTTTTTAAATTGAAGTATACTTGATTTACAGTGTTGTATTAATTACTGCTGAACAGCAAAGTGACTCAGTCACACTGAGTATATATATGTATATATATATATATATATATATATATATATACATATATATGAGTATATATATGTATATATATATACATTCATCTTTTTTTCGTGTTCTTTTCCATGATGGTTTATCCCAGGATACTGAATATAGTTCCCTGTGCTCTACAGTGGATCTTGTTGTTTATCCATTCTGTATATAAAAGCTTACATCTGCTGACCCCCACTTCCCACTCCATCCCTCCCCCAAATCCCTCCCCCCTTGGCAACCACCAGTGTGTTCTCTATGTTGGACTTGCATTTGAACTGTAGAGAATCTTGATTAAAAACAAAACAAAACAAAACGATTTTGGTTGTCATGAGTCGGATGAGCTGATGAATTAAAGACTTTCCAACATAGTTCTGTACGATACTAGAATCATCCTCTTGAACTGTACAGGATCTGACCTTGATTGTTCTAAAAACCAAGATGATCTTTGGTGCTCTGGGTATCCCAGCATGAAAACTCCACTGCCCTAAACCTTCATGCAGGAAGAGGCAGGGGATAACCCAGGACTCAAGGGGGGCTGGGCTATGAGCAAAAAGGCATTCCTAAATGAAATTATTTTGATTTGTATGGGATTGTAAATGCATGTGGAAATGTTGAAAATGCTAAGTGAGGGAGTGTGATTTGGGGGCATTTTTCAGAAGGGGACATAGAATCACTCAGCTCAGAGCCTCAGGAACCCTGCATGGAGCTGGGCAGCTGGAGACTGACATCCATCCCAGCTGAACAGTATCTGGAGAGGGAGAGAATCTTAGTGAGAATGTTTCTGCTTTCCACTGACCAGCTCAAACTCCAGCAGAGAGTGGGAGTGAAAAGTTGCTCTTGGGACGAGGATGATTATTTCAAAGGATTAGCTTTACTATTTACTAAAAAGCTCGATGACTATATGGTATTATTATACTGAACACAATAAAAGCACTAGAATAAATAAAATTAGTCTTTGAGCCTGGGTCTCAAAAGTGTTTCAAGGGTTGCCTGTTATTTTTTTCTTTCTGGTTTTAATGGGTGTAGACAGGAGGCAGATGTTTCAGAATTTTGCTGTGTTTGCGGCAAACATACGTTTTCGGAGGGTGTCACATGAAGCAGGGTAGTGATTTACCCTTGGAGAACTTAGGTGTGGCTTTCTTTGGAACTTCTCACTCTAAAGAGTGGGTGTGCATCAGACATTACTATCAGCCAGCATCCAACAGATGCATCTTGTTCAACTCAAAAGGACCCCATGGTGTAGATATTATTCTTGTGGATTTTTCTCTTGTGCACATTTTTTTCTTCTGTTATACTGATCTCTGATCTTTTTCTGTTTTAAAAAAATTTTATTTATTTATTTTTGGCTGCATTGGGTCTTTGTTGCTGCACGTGGGCTTTTGCTAGTTGCGGCGAGCAGGGGCTACTCTTTGTTGTGGTGCACGGGCTTCTCATTGTCGTGGCTTCTCTTGTTGCAGAGCATGGGCTCCAGGCACGTGGGCTCAGTAGTTGTGGCTCGTGGGCTCTAGAGCACAGGTTCAGTAGTTGTGGCACATGGGCTTAGTGGCTCCGTGGCATGTGGGATCTTCCCGGACCAGGGCTCAAACCTGTGTCCCCTGCATTGGCAGGCGGATTCTTAACCACTGCGCCACCAGGGAAGCCCTGATCTCTGGTCTTATCTTCATCATTTTGCTCCTTCTACTTTCTTTGGGTTTGATCTAAAAAGAGAAACTCTTTCTAGATTCTTAAGATGGAATCTTGGGCCATGGCTTTGCAACCTTTCTGCTTTTCCAGTGAATGCATTCAAGGCCATGAATTTGCCTGTTTTCCCTGCTTTGGTTTCATCCCATAGGTTTTGATTTGTTGTATCTTCAGTATCATTTCTGTGAGTTTTCTGTGGCTGCTGTAATGAATTGCCACAAGCTTAAGACAACCGAACTTTATTTTCTTTACAGTCCTGGAGGCCAGTAGTTTGAAATCAGTTTCACCAGCTCGAAGTGTTGGCAAGACTGGTTCCTTCTGGCAGCTCTGGGGAAGAATCCATTTTCTTGCATTTTCCAGATTCTAGAGGCACCTGTGTTCTTTGGCTAGTGGCCCCTTCCTCCACCTTCAAAGCCAGAGTAGCTTCTTCTCCCCTCTCTGATTCTCTCTATTCTGAACATCTTCAAATATCTTTTTCTCTGTTCCTGTCATCACATCTCCTTCTCTGACTTTGAGAGTCACACCTCCCTCTTATAAGAATCCTTGTGATGATACTAAGGCAGCCTAGATAATCCAGGACCATCTCCCATCTCAAGAGAGTCACACCTCCCTCTTATAAGAATCCTTGTGATGACATTAAGGCAGCCTAGATAATCCAGGACCATCTCCCATCTCAAGATCTTTAAATTAATCACATCTGCTAAGGCTCCTTTGCCAGGTTACATATTCACAGGTTCTGGGGCTTAGAACCTGGACATCTTTGGGGACCATTATTCTGTCTGTCATTCATGAAAATTCTCTTCTGTTTTCATCATGATTCCTTCTTTGGCCCTTGGGTTTTTCAGAAATGTCCAGCAGTTGAAGAATCTTCAGTCATCTTTCAGTTCACGGGTTTCCAGCCTAATTCCATGAAGGTCAGAGAGTGTATCCTGAATGCGTTTCATCCTTTGAAATGCGTGAGGTTTCCTGCAGACTCAGGAGATGTTCTGTGTGGGGACTGTGTGGAGATGATCGTTATGTCCGTGGGGTCCAGAGCACAGATGAGGAAATCTGGGGCGGCCTGAGGCCAAGGGCTGTCCACGTACTGCTCTCCGTGGTCTCTTTCCCCTGGGGTACCGGCTTCAGTGGTTGACGGGAGAGAGAACTCTACCGAGTGGTCCATGTGCATCTGCTCCGGAGAAGGCTCCCGCTGACAGGGGCCATGGATACAATGAGCTCCTCCTGGAAGCCACGCGCAGGCCACATTTCATTACGGAGGCCAGCGAGGGTGGTTCCGGACAGAAGGTGTCCTCTAGCAGACAGCGGTGTCGGTCTCCACTCTGTGGGACTGGTCACTGTTGCTGGGAAATAACAGGTTAGAACAGGAAGCAGAGAAGAAAAACACAGTGATCGTAGACTCAAGGCTGAGTAGAAACTAGTCCCAGCCGTATGAGTGTCTGGTGACTTCTGTAATGAAGCAGACAGGCCGGCTCAAACAATAAACATTTATTCGTTCAGTCCTGGAGGCTGGACGTCCACGATCCAAGTGTGGGCAGGGCTGGTTCCTCCTGAGGCCTCTCTCCTGGGTGTGTAGACGGCTGTCTTCTCCTTGTGTCCTCACAGGATCACCCCTCTGTGTGTGTCTGTGTCCTAATCTCCTCTTCTTATAAGGACACCAGCATCACTGGATTAGGGACCTCATCTTAAAAGACCGTGTTCTGCAAAAGGATCTTAAAAGACCCTCCTCGGCAAAGACCCTATTTCCAGAAAAGTCATATTCTGAGGTCTTGGGGACGAGGACATCCACAACTGAATTTTCCAGGGACACAATTCAGCCCATAACACCGTCCCACATTTAAGGCAGCGATTTTTTGGCATGCACACATCAACAGGATGCGTAACTAGGTATATGGTTATTCTGTCGGTTTCCCACTGAATGAATTACATGAAAATTTGCTTCAGGCTCTCACTGTTTATCTGTATCTGTGAACCATTGGAGACTTGTGCTTTGCAGACACAGAATCTGAGGCCCCATCTGCTACATGAAGAGGCATGGCTTCACGGTGGAGAAGGGCTAGGTTTCCTGGGTGACAAGTGGAGACCAAGGGGCTGATCATTGCGCAATTGATAAGATCATACGAAGCAGATCTTTATCTTTCTGTGAAAGGAGTGATGAGTATCCCGCAAGGTGCCTTTCCATTTACCTTGGGGTGTTCATGACCACATAGCCTATCCGCTTACTGAATTTCCCAGCGTGCACCATGGCGGGGATCAAAAAATTGACCCTCTCTGTCTTGATACAGCTGACGAATCTCCAAAGGCATAAATAAAGTTTTCTTCACTTTCACTCTGACCACAAAATTCAGAGGATTCTCAGTGAGATTAGGAAAAAAAAAATAAAGAAGACTGGTTTGCAAATGAAGGGGTTGTAATTTTTCTCCATTTCTTCCACTGTGTAAAACTTCCCTTCTGTTTCTGAGGTTCAAAAGAAGTATGGCCTTCTTTTATTGTTTCCCATTTCTACACTTTATAACAGAAATCTATGTTGATTGATACTGAACAAAGCATCTTCGTTTCCTTCTTAAACCCTCCTCCCTCATACTGGTACCCAAATCATCGTGTTGTACACCTTGGACTCAGACAATGTTATATGTCACTTATATCTCAGTAAAGGTTGGGGGGATAACTCCTACATCCTAAACAGTTTAAATATTTATGAGAAGCAAACCCTATGTGTAGGGCATCTATTGGAGTGGGAGACTTTTTTTTAAAAAATTTATTTATTTATTTATTTTTATTTATGGCTGTGTTGGGTCTTCGTTTCTGTGCGAGGGCTTTCTCTAGTTGTGGCAAGTGGGGGCCACTCTTCATCGCGGTGCGCGGGCCTCTCACTATCGCGGCCTCTCTTGTTGTGGAGCACAAGCTCCAGACGCGCAGGCTCAGTAATTGTGGCTCACGGGCCCAGTTGCTCCGCGGCATGTGGGATCTTCCCGGACCAGGGCTTGAACCCGTGTCCCCTGCATTGGCAGGCAGACTCTCAACCACTGCGCCACCAGGGAAGCCCCTGGGAGACTTTTAAACATCTTTCTTGGTGGCTCCATAAACTGCAAGTGTTGCTTTTCTTTCGGTAGAGGTCTGCCCATCAGTTTACATGCAAAATGCCTTTCTGTTATTAAAACAAAGCAGTTTCTCAGGAGCTAGATTTCTGTCTTTGAGGTGATTGACATCATGGTTAAATGTAATAGTGTCCTGAGTTTTGATATCCTTTTAGAACTTAAGTCTAGAATTTCAGAAATGTTAACTGCTGCTTGTATTTGTGTCTTTTGCATATTGTTTGTAGCCAATGTTTGCTCTTTCTGTCCAGTCTAATGAATAGTAATAGTTAAAAAAAACAATGTTGGAGGGATAAAGAAAGGAAAAAAACATGTCCACACAAAGACTTGTATAAGACATCAAAACACATGTTCCCCATGCCCTTATCCCCTCTACAGTGAGATGGGAGGTTTGTCACACAGAAGGGAGAAAAGGGCTCACCTCCTTAGCGAGGAAAGATGCCCGTTGGGTGAATGTGAGGCTGTTGCCCACCCCAGATCCCCAAGGACCCTTGAGAGACCGCTCCCCATTGCTGCCATGGTGACCAGAAGCTCAGCCATGTCACCATGGCCCAGTGACTTATGAGTGTTACACTTGAGTCCTTGATATTTCCATTTTCTGGACACTTGTGGTTCCCTGGGACATGGGTAGGCCCTGCGAGTTCCACAGCCACAGAAGAGGATTGGGGAAGGGCGGCTGAAAGGAGACCTGGGGGCCCAGCCTGAGGAGTAAGGGGCTAGTCACAGAAACCCAGGGTGGATATCAGATCTGGGGGCCTGATGCAGGACACGGAGGAGACTTGGGAGCTGGTCAGACCCCTGGACCCAGGCCATGCTGTGAGAGGCAGGGCCAGCCCTGAGCACGGCCCCAGGGACCAGCCATCATCCAGGTGTGTTGCTACCAAACCAAGATGGTGAATTTTGTGTATCAACGTGGCTGGGCTACAGTATCCAGATACGTGGTCAAATGCCAGTCTAGATGTTGGTGTGAAGGTATTTTTTTTTAAAAGATGGAATTAACATTTAAATCGGTGAACTTTGAGTATAGCAGATGACCCTCCATAATGTGGGTGGGCCTCGTCTAATCAGTTGAAGGCTTTTAGAGAAACGAGACTGAGGTCCCCCGAGGAAGAGGGAATTCTACCTTCAGACATACTTCAGACTCAAGCTGCGGCATCACCTCTTCCCTGGGTCTCCAGACTACTGGTCTACCCTGCAGAATTGGGACTTGCCAGGCCCCACAATCACATGAGCCAATTCCTTAAATCTTTCTCTGTCTCTCCTATCTATCTATCTATCTAATCTATAGATAACTATAGATATATACATCTATCATGTATCTATCATCTATCTTGTCTATCTATCCATCCATGATCGATCTATCTATCTATCCATCCATCCAACCTTTTGGTTCTTGTATTAGCATTCTCCAGAGAAACAGAGCCAATAGGGTATATATAATAAGGAATTGGCTCCCATGATCATGGAGGGTGAGAAGTCCCAGGATATGCCATCTACAATCTTACAGACACCCAGGAGAGTGAACGATGTAAGTCTCATTCTGAGAAGACTAAAGTCCGTTTCAGAGATGGTCAGGTAGAGAGAGCTCCTTCTTCCTTACCCAGCCTTTTGTGCTATTCAGGTCTCCAGCTGATTGGAGGATGCGACAAGACCCACCCACCCTGGGGAGGGCCATTTGCTTTCCTCAGTCCATTCATTCAAATGCTCATCTCGTCCAGAAACACCCTCACAGACACACCTGGAATAATACTTAACCAAATACCTGGGCACCTTCTCGCCCATCACATTGACACATAAAACTAACCACCTGAGTCTGTTTGTTTGGAGAACCCTGACTTATACCTGAAAGTTCACAGAAGCAAGACCCTGGACGACCTTCCTGATTCCTCCCAGTGCGGAGGGCAAACACATGTCTCTCTCTGACTTCTGAGACCCCCGCCTTCCAGAGAGCCCTCCCACCTCCCTCCAGAACACCCACGTTACCCTCCCGCCATGCCCCTAGGACTTCAATGACAAGACTCTCAATCAATGGCAGAACCAGGTAACTTCAAAGCAACGGTGTGAATTGGGGCAGCGGAAGGGACAAGGTGACCAAAAGATGCAGTTTTCCTGGAAGCGTCACAGACTCAGGGGCCCCAGGAGCCAGGCAAAGCCAAGATCTGTCCTGGGGAAGGTTCAAACCAGAGGCCATGTGGGTCCAAGGAGCCCTGTCCCACCATCACGAGGCTACTGGAGACCCCTTCTCATGCACAACCTACCACCTGCCTCTGAGCAGAGCCAGGAAGGTTTAGAAAGTGAGGAGTTGGAGGAGGTTATCCTGGATGGGGGAGCTGGGCATATCCTAGAAGCCACCCCGTGATCATGGAGGGTGAGAATTTCCTGGATCTGACGTCTACAATCTACAGACCGATCACTCATGGACCAATATTGGGACCCCACCGAGCCTCAACACCAGAAAATCGTCATTGAGCTGATAATCAACGTTGCCTAATTTACCGTGTGTCCTGGGATGGAGGCACGGAGCTGATTTAACCTTCAACACCAAAGACTGCCGGTATACCCATTGTATGGATTGCTAAACCGAGGCTCAGAGGAGCTGAGGACACTCCATCGATAGCCAGTAAACCTGTTTCATGGGTGGACACCTCTCGTTTGTGGAGTTTTATATCTACAGAAGCTTGTTTATTAGTACAGCGTCCTTGTGATGAGAAAGTGGTGTTTTTCTTCTTTGACAGAAGAGGAAATTGAGGTCAAGTCATTAGGTCATGGGGCGGCTGTGGTCAGACATACAGCTGGGGATATGTCAAGATCTGCATGGAAGAAGCAAAGCCACACGGGTCCCTGCCACACACACACGTCCTCACGGTGAGGCCAGACCATGCATGGCCCATGTCATGATGCTAGAGGTGGCCCCGTGGTCCTCACCTCCCACCTCCATGGCTTCACACAGGGCCGGAGTGAGCCCCTGATTCAGTCTCATGGCAGAGCCCCAGACAGACTCCCTGTGGGTTTGGGGGAAAGACCAAGGGCTGGTCATGGTCAAAGTACATTGAATTCGGTACAACTAACGCTGATTTTCTGGTCAATATTAGAAGCCCCGGCATCCCTCAAAACCAGGGGCGGTCAGCCCACGAGATGCAGCTAATATTGCGCTTTAACCAGGCTGAGTATCCGTCAAGGGCTTTCAGCAATCTGGTCCCCCAGGGGACACTTGGCAATGTCTGGAGTTGTTCCCGGTTGTCACAACTCTGGAGGGGGGGGTCCTACCAGCAGCTGGTGGGTGGAGACCAGGGAAGATGCTCCACACCCCACAGGGCCCAGGACGCCCCACATCAGAGAGCCCTCCAGCCCCACATGTCAGCAGTGCCGAGATTGAGAAACCCTGACCTAGCATGAAAGACTCTATCTATCTCTCTATCTGTCTATCTATCTATCTATCTATCTATCTATCTATCTGACATCTATCTATCATCTGACTATCTATCTATCCATCATGTATCTATCATTCATCCATCTATGTATCATCTAAGTATCTACCTATCATCTATCTCATTATCTATCTATCCATCCATCCTCTATCTCTCTATATAATCTATCCATCCGTCTATCCATCTGTATTTGCATCCATTTATCTATCAATCCATCCATATCTATATGTCTATCTATCCATCCATCCATCATTTCTCTCTCCACTCTTTCATCCATCCGTCTATCTGTCTATCTATCTATCTATCTATCTATCTATCTATCTGACATCTATCTATCATCTGACTATCTATCTATCCATCATGTATCTATCATTCATCCATCTATGTATCATCTAAGTATCTACCTATCATCTATCTCATTATCTATCTATCCATCCATCCTCTATCTCTCTATATAATCTATCCATCCGTCTATCCATCTGTATTTGCATCCATTTATCTATCAATCCATCCATATCTATATGTCTATCTATCCATCCATCCATCATTTCTCTCTCCACTCTTTCATCCATCCGTCTATCCATCTACATATTCATCCATCTATCCATCTGTCTCCCTATCTATCTATCTATCTCAGCGGTTCATAACTGGGGGTGACTTGCCCACCCAGAAAGACACTTGACAATGTCTGGAAACATTTTTGGTTGTTACAGCTTGGGAGAGGGTCCATCTGGCGGGTGGAGACCAGGGAAGCTACTCATCACCCCACAGGGCCCAGGATGCCCCACATCAGAGCACCATCTAGCCCCAAGTGTCCACAGTGCTGAGGACAAGACAGCTGGCCTGGGTCATAATTCACCGGATTCGATACAACAGACTCTGATTTTCCATGACAACACTATTGGATGTTCCCTGAAACATGAGGAAGCCCCCGTGTTCCTCAATGTCACGGACGGTCAGCCTCTGGGATGGAGTCATGTTCCTGTTTAACCAGGTGGGCGTCCATGAGCTGCGGTTAGATAGATCCCCTGCGTGGGGTCCCCCTGACCATGGCTGGGCCATCCTGGGAGGGAGGGCAGGAGTGGCTGGTGGTCCGATCTTCATTATGGCCCCCAGGTGGCGTGGGGTTCTCAGGATCAATCTGCAGTCACTACCACTAGGACTGAGTGTAGGATGGCAGGACCAGGAGAAATGGCAGAAAGATCCAAGACCATGGCACACAGGGAGGGAGGGAAACTGAGGCAGGGAGATGCAGTGACCCTCCCAAGGGCACCTGAGTATTTCAGGGCTGGTCTTCTGCTCCAGCCTTCCTTCTGGACCCTCTCGTGCAGGGCCCATCACAGGACATGAGTAAAATCAACAGGACGCGCCTGGAGGCTTGGTGGTCACAGGGCTTGTAGGTCTCCTTCCAGGGTACAGTCTAGAATATGAGTGTCCTGGGGCTGCTGTAGCAAGTGACCCCACACTAAGTCCCTCCAGAGGCTCCAGGGGAGGGTCCCTCCTGCCTCTTCCACCCTCTGGGGGCTCCAGGTGTCCCTGGGCTTGTGGCCGCCTCCCTCCCGTCTCTGCCTCTGTCTTCCCGGGGCTTCTCCTCTGTGTCTGTGTCTCTCCTCTTCTGTGTCTTAGAAGGACCCTGTCATTGGATGTAGGGCCACCTCATCCTGGAGAACCTCATCTCGGATCCTTCACTACATCATATCTGCCAAGACCCCGTTTCCAAATAAGGTCCCGTTCCTGGGTTCTGGGGGTCAGGACATGGATGTGTGTTTGGGGACATCCTTCAATCCCTTACACCAGGGTGATCAATTAGTTCCATTTCTCAGGACTGTCCCCATTTTAGCCCCCAAAGCTCTACGCTCCTGGAGCTTCCTGCTTCCCGGGCAAATCGAGACGGCTGGTGACCGCACACCTAACACGTAGACTGTAAGGGGATGGCATGGAGACCGTGGGCTGGTGCTAGGTGAGTGGCGAGGAGGTGGGATAGGGGCTCCGTGCACACCTGGGGGACAGGTGAGCGTGGTGGTGTTGAGCGGGAGCTGGCTTGTGCTTGGTGGGTGTGAACCTGGACATCCGGGGAGGCAGAGACCTCCAAGGACAAGCAGTAAGCACCACACATGTCAGCCCTCACGTGGGGGAGCGGCCAGCCCCCGTCCCACCCCTACGGGAAGCCCCGGTACGTGGCCTGGGGCTGATGGGCCCCCGCCCCCCAGAGTCCGAGGACAAAGGATAGGCACTAAGGAAGTTTTCTGATGCTCTGGGTAAAATGGAAACTGCTTTCGGTGGAAAATGAGGATTTGCAGCTAATCCGTGCGCTGGGCTCGGGCAGAGATCAAATCCTCCAAGTTGGGGTCACTCTGCACGCGCATGGCCTTTTCACGTTCTCAGGGGAAAGTGTGCTCTGCCGTCTCAGAGACCCAGGTGAGATCCCCTGATGGTGGGGAATGCGGCCAAAATGTTCGTAATGTGTCCCCAATAATCTCTTGCCCCCAGTAATCTTTCTGAGGCCCAATATTTTCTCCGGTCCTGTAGTAATCTCTGGTCCCCAATAATCTGTCTGGTCCCCCAACAATCTGTCTGGTCCCCTAGTATTTTCTCTGGTCCCCCAATTATATCTGTGGCCTCCGACATATTCTCTGGCCCCCCCAATATTTTCTCTGGTCCCCCAATAATATCTCTGTTCCCCAGTATTTTCTCTGGCCCCCCAGTAGCTTCTGGTCCCCAATATTCTCTCTGCTCATTGATATTTTCCCTGCTCCTCAGTAATCTTCCTGGACCCTAATCTTCTCTCATGTCCCCAGCAGTGTCTCTGGTCCCCAGTATCCTTTCCGGTCCCCCATCATCTCTCTTGCACGGTCCATTTTAATCATCGGCAACATGGACAAAGACGGATGTTTTTACAGAGCAGCCAGCATGGAACCTGTCTGTGAGGCATCTCAGGAACCGGGAATCAAAGCCACAGCCGGGAGGGGGGACGCCCTGCCTCGGGCTGCACAAAGCCCCACGTGCAGAAACCTGGCCATCCATCATTTGCATGATTGTTTAGAAATGGCAACGGCCGTGTTTATTTAGAAGGCAGATGAGCTCAGTGAAGGAAACCAGCCAGCCGTGGCTGGGCACAGGCACTTTGTGGTGGGGATCTCAGCAACGCCCCTTCGCCGGCTTCCTGTGAGTGTGACTCAGAAGCTGCCAGAGCTCACGGTGGCTCAAACCCTCCTTCAGCGAGTTTATAGCCCGGGATGAGGAAGTAAGAGCAGGGCTATCGTAGCGGACAGTTATTTTTTTTCCCTCTCTCTCTTTTTTAAACGGAGATACAACTCACCATTTCAAAGTGAATGATTCAGTGGCATTTGGTGCATTCGCCATGTTGTGCAAACACCACCCCTACCTAGTTCTAGAACGTTACCATCACGCCCATGTGGACGGGTATTTTAGCTTTAAGTACAGTCAACAGACAGAATGTTCAGAATCCCCATGCACGGAGGAATCATCATCATAATAATAGGCATAATGATAGCAGGCAGTGTAGACCATTGGCTGGGTGACTTTGAGAAGGTCACTAAGCCGCTTGGTGCCTCAGTTTCCCCATGTGTAAGGGGATTTAGACAATGTTCTTTGAGGGACAACCTGAGGGCTCCATGAGTCCATCTGGGCACCACCAACAGCGGCCCTACTGGGAACCCCGCATGATTTGGGATGAACCCCCCAAGGAGAATGACATCTGTCAGGGACTTGCTTGCCACCAGCGTTGAACAGATAGACGGATCTTACGCAGTCTTCAGAATGACCCCATGAGGCAGTCTGCGGCCAGGGGTCCGTGAACTAGTGAGGGACTCGGAGTGGGGGGGCATCTGAGCGGGGCCCCAGGTCTCCACACATCCAATGCACCCTCTCTCCTCCTCTGGTTAGGATGTGGAGCACAGGGTCTCGTGGAGAATTTGTTTGAGATGTATGGAAGTCCAAGACCTGAGAATGTGGCCTTATTTGGAAATAGGGTCTTTGAAGATGTAATTAAGATGTTTCAGTTAAGATGAGGTCATTAGGGTGGGCCCTAATCCAATATGACTGGTGTCCTTATAAGTAGAGAAGATGCACAGAGAGACACAGAAACACACAGACAGAAGAAGGCTGTGGGAAGACAGAGGCAGAGATTGGAGGGAGGTGATCATAAGCCAGGGACACCTGGCGCCTCCAGAGGTTGGAAGAGGCAGGAAGGACCCTCCCCTGGAGCCCCGGAGGGAACGCAGCCCTGCAGAAACCTTGATCTTGGAGTTCCGGCCTCCAGAATGTGAGAGGATACAATTATGTTGTCTTAATCTGCCCAGTTTGTGGTAATTTGTTATGGCTGCCCCAGGAAACTAATTCAGGGGAATTCATGGGGAACCAGCCTCATCTCTTGTTTTATCTGTCCATTCATTCATCATCCATCTATCCATCTGTCTATCTACGCACTCATCCATTCATCCCTCCATCCATCCACCCATCCATCAATCCATCCACCCATCTACCCATCTATCCATCCATCGATCCATTGATCCACCAATCCATCCACCCGTCCATCCATCCATCTATCCATCCATCGATCCATCCATCCATCCATCAATCCATCCACCCATCCATCCATCGATCCATCCATCCATCCATCAATCCATCCACCCATCCATCCATCCATCGATCCATCCATCCATGCATCCATCCATCTACCCATCTATCCATCCATCGATCCATCCATCCATCCATCAATCCATCCACCCATCCACCCATCTATCCATCCATCCATCCACCCATCCATCCATCCATCTACCATACAACATCCATCCATCCATCCACCCATCCATCCATCCATCCATCCACCCATCCATCCATCCATCTACCATACAACATCCATCCATCCATCCATCCACCCATCCAGCCATCCATCCACCCATCGATCCATCCATCCATCCACCCACCCATCCATCCATCACCCAACAAACCGTCAGTGAGCTCATGCTGATTTATGCTGGCCGCTCATCTACAAGGTCACAGCTCATGCAGGCACCCTGCCCATTTGTTTCCTGTGGCCGTGCCTGAGGGGTTATCTCTGATCCTACCCCACGTGCCTGCCGGCTGGTCAGCCCGTCCTGAGTGCAGAGATAGCCTTGCCCGTCCCACCGCCGGCACACGTGCATGTTTCACGTAAAAACCTGGAGACCGGCGCCTCCGGTGGCAGGGTACTCGCAGGAGAAGATGCGAGTGGCAGATGGGCCACGCCTGCGGCGGGGAATGACCTGGCAGCCGGGAGCTGCGTCACCTAATCCCCCCACTTCCTTTGTTCCCTTTATAGCACAGGATATTACAAAAGAGTCTTCCTACCGGTCCGGGTTTGTCAGAAAAATGCTACTTGTTGGAGCCCATGTTTGGTTCTTGGGCAGATAATCCCACGGGACCGGGATGACACACACTCAAGCCGGGGCCCTTTCTGTGGACGGTGGGGATTAAATCCTGACCCATTTGCCCTGGGACGTGGCCTGCCAGAGGGATATCTGTTTATCCTATACACATGATCTCTGTGCCTATCACAGGGTCTTTTAAACTTTAATTATTATCTTATAGGAACAGGAGCACACAGATAAGATTGAGACATGGGAGAAAGTGGCCCAGGATGCCCTGACCCAGCCTGGTCCTCTCCCTGAGACCCGGGGGATGGGACATGGTCCTGCTTCTCCTCCCAGCCCTCTGGCTGCACTGTCCCTTGACCCTTCTTGTGTTTTCCCCGGTCGTCCTGAATTGGGGGCAGTTCTGCCCCCCAAAGGACACCTGATAATATCTGGGGACAGTTTTGGGGTGTCATAATTTGTGGGGCTGCTACTGACATCTGGTGGGTGGAAACCAGGATCCTGTTTAATACTCTACAGTGCGTAGGACACCCCGAGAATTATTCTGTCTAAAATGCCAGTAGTATGAGTTGAGAGCCTTCTATCTATTTATCTATCTATCTATCTATCTACTATCTATCCATCTATTATCTACCAATCAATCAAACTACCATCTATTTATCTATCATCTATCTATATTTTTCTATTATGTATGTATCTATATTTATCTATCTATATCTATAATTTATTATCTATCTATCCATCAGTCTATCATCTATATATCTAACATTTATTATCTACGTATTGATCTACGAATCAAAAAATCACCTACTTGTCTATCTACCTATCTATCAGCTGTCAATCTGTCTACCATCTATCAATCAATTATTTATCATCTATCTAATTTATTTATAATCTGTCTATCTACCTATAATCTACTCATCTGTCTATCCATCAATCATGTCAATTGATGTATCATCTAACTGTCTATCAATCAATCATCTGTCTATTTATCGATCATCTAATTTATCTATCTATTTACCTGTCATTTATCTATCATCTATTCATCTATCAGTGGTGAGTGACCAGGGGTGACTTTGCCCTCCCACCTGGGAACATATGACAATGTCTGGGGACATTTCTGGTTGGGGGAGAGGGAGCTCCTGGCACCTGATGGGTGGAGACCAGGGAGGCTGCCCCACACCCCACACTGCATGACAGGACCACCCAGCCCGAGGGTCACTCGTGCCACATCACAGAAGATGGGTCCTGACCCTGTATATGTGATCCTTGATTCTTCACCAAGACCCCCTCACCCCTCTCTTCCCGCACCCCCTCCTTCCATCAGGGGTCCCATGCTCATGCTGCCCCCCCCATAAACAATGCCCAGCCCCCCCCCATGACTACTCAAAGCCCAGGGTCCACACTCTCAGCCCCCTGCCCATTCATGAGACTCCTGGGGGTCAGGCCAGCACCACCTGCGACACACACAGCCCGGCCCAGCCCTCTGCCCTGCCTGGTCCATGCCACCCTCACCCCAGCCGTGCGCCGCCTCGGCCCCTACCTCCTGTCCGGCCCCGTCACCGGTCAGCGAAGCACAGATTCCACCCCTACGTTGTTTTCCGTTCAGGGCACCGTTGACCCCATTGACACCCTTGTTCCAGCACCATGGCCCTGCCCAGAGCTCTTTCCAAAGCACAGTCCAGCATCGCCAGCCATGTCGGAAGCTTCCACAGCTTTTCTGGGCCAGCCACTAAAGTCTCACCATCCTCCCGGGACCATTCTGTCCCATGGGCCCCAAGCCTCCCTCCACCCAGAACACACCCCCCATTCTCCCCTCCCCACTCCCATTCACAACATCCCTTCTGCCACAGCTCTGCTCTCCCAGCTGTTCCACTTGGCCCTGGCAAACGCCACCTCTTCCAGGAAGGCCTCCTGGATTCCTTCCCACCCTGAACCCTCGTGACCTGCATCTCACTGTGTGGTCCTTCTATTCCCTGGAAGCGCTCAGCACCACACCGGGCACAGGGTGCCTTGTCCACCGCCTGCATCAACTGTCCAGGCCAGCGGCTGGACACGGAGTTAGGTAAAAGGGCCCTGGAGAGCAAAAGTCGGTCCAAGTTTCCCATTCAGTCCCTCAGAGGCGCCGTGTGCTTGGCCGAGTTTCAGCCTCAGTTTCCCCACCTGGGACGTGGGGATGATGACGGTGAGGTTAGGGTTGGAGGAGACGGTCCACGGGCAGCGTGTGCATTGCGGTCGATGCACACACAGTGCTGGCTCACAGCACCAGTCCACCGACGCCCTTGCTCTGGCATGTTGCCCTTCCTTGCCAAGGAGCCTGGGACGGGGACAGCCAGCTTCTGCCCCTCAGGCCTGGCCATCTTCCCCCCAGCAGGAAAACTTGCACAGAATGGCAGGCGTTGCTCCCTCACCCAGGCGCCCACACTGATGTGGCCCCCAGGTCCCAGCATGGACGCAGCCCCCCAAGGTCCCGGCACAGACGTGGCCCCCTGAGGTCACAGCAAGTACATACCCTCCTCCAGGTCCCGGCACGAACATGACCACCCGAGTTCCCTGCATGGCTCAAAAGCAATCCCAGTCACCAGCTGCCTTTCAAAGCGTGGCTTTCCCTAGAAGAAGGCCGACCCTGCCTCCATGGGTCTGTCTATCCAGCCAGGAGGGTGGGGACACGGCTGCAGAATTTTCCCTGGGGGTTCCCAGTGCTGACCCCAGGGCACGCACTGGGGGAGCCCACCCCGCAGCCCCTCTGTGTGCTCATTCGCCAGGTCATGCCTCCCCGCGGTGCGGTGTTGACCCTGGGGGGGGGGGGGTCTGTGGCCGGCGTTGGTCATCTCCGGGGGCCTGGTCAGCTGCCAGCGGTCAGGGAGCAGGGCGAGGTGGCAGGGGAGGGTGGGGCTCCCCGTATCCCGCAACCCAACCCCTTGCCTCGGGGCCAGCACAGGGCTGTGGGCGGGAGGCCCCCGCTTCTGCCGGCTGGTGGTCACACCTCCGGGCGGGGCGCAGGCAGAGGCACAGGGCTGGGTGAGAAGCAGCACCCTGGGGACCGCCATCCTGTCGCTAACCCGTCACTGCCCGCACCCCCTGCCCTGTCCCTAAGGTGACAGCACAGGCCTCCGTAGGGTTGGCCGGGGGTCCCAGGTGGCCTGTCGAGGGTGGTCCTGCCCCTGCGCCCTCCTCGGTCCGTGCGGCTGAGCGGGGATATTTCAGAAACTACAGCCCAGGTCTGGAGGGTCCTCCTGACTCTTCCCACGGCCCGGTTCCTCCTGGAGGGGCAGGGGGTCGCCAGGACTCGGGGACAAAGTCCAGGGGTTGAAGCCACTCCCTCCACCAACGCTGGCCTTGGCAACGCCCCAGCAAATGAAAACACCATTCTCGCGCCGTGGAAGCATCTTAAACGGAAAATACACGCGCACGTCCGGCCCAGCTGCCCCCTTCAAATCCAGCCGCTCAAGGGGCTTCCTACGCGGCCCTGCGGGGGCGGCCCTCCGGGTCTTGGTTCCTCCCGGCTCCTGCCCGGGGCCCCGCTCCTAACCGCACACGCTGAGCGCACGTGACAACATGACAGAAGGCAGAAAAGAACCCCACCTCGGTTTGGAAGCGGAACCACAAGTTCCGTAATTCCTCCCGGCCGGGCGTGACCCGAAGGGCGCAGACGGCTGGTTTGCACGGCCGCGAATTCCCGGGGCAGCCGCCGGCCCGCGCGTGCGGCGCCCCTGCTCCCAGGCTCGTCTGGGACGGTTTGCAAAATGCACCTAGAACCTGGGTTTCTGGGTGAGCCGGGGCCTGAGAGCTGATCTGAGGTCTCACGGGGGGTCCGCAGCGGCCAGAACCGTCCCAGCCCCAGCCTCTCGTCCCCCCTCGTGCCTGGCCGCCTTCAGCGCTCACCTGTGCGCAGGTGCGGTTTCCTGAAGGAGTTTGCACAGGAGAGCGTGTCCCGACCATCTCCCCGCCAAGCGGCCGTGCGTGTCTTTCTACAGGTTTTCCTGCTCTGTCTGCACCGCGGAGACGAGAGCGCACGCAGCCCTCCTCCCAGGCTCTCACCGCGTAAGACCCTCCCCGCGACCCTCCCTGTTCCAGACAACGCACGTCAATAAGCAAGGGCATTGAACGCACCTGGAACGGCCGGGGCTGCAGGAGCGGCGCGCGTCTGCAGTGTAGACGCCGCCGGGATTGAATCGGAAGGCGCAGCAGCTGAGCCTCAGAGCCTGGTGTCGGGAAGCGGCGTCCCGCTGCCCCCGAAGGAGCCGGGGTGGGTGTCGGGGCGCAGCCCCAGCGCCAGCATCCCCGCCGTCTCTCGGGCCAGGTGCGCGGGGGGCATGACGCGCCGGCTGCACCCTCGCCGGCTGCAGATCCTCCAAGGTCCCCCTGCCGGCCTCCGGAGGCTGCTGCGGAGACTCAGGGCAGGTGGAGAGGAAACCCGTTTTGAAATTTGCTGTGTAATGTCTGTTTGTCTGCTCGCCCCTGTAGTGCAAACCCGCGGGTCCCCGTCCTATCAGCGCGCGCCCTGCCGGGGGCGGGGTGCCGGCCCCCAGAGCCGGGACCTCAGGGCTCGTCCTGTCCCGAGGCGGCTGCGGGGAGACCCTGCCTCTCCGAAAGGGCTTGCTGCCTGCAGACCGGGCCGGGAGGGAGGGCCCCGTCCCGATGGTGCAGCTGGCGGTGACCTGAGGTGGATTCCCATACGGAACAAATGCCTGGGATTTTAATTTTTTTTTAAGTTTTAAAAACATGCTAAGCGAACTGACTTCCTCTTGCAGGCGAAAGCTGGGTGCCTGGCGACCTCTTTTGGTCTTGCAGCCAGAAGGTGACCCGCCCGGTGACCCATGCCCGGACACTGCCGAGAGGGAGCTGGGTGGCCGGCGGGGCGCACGTGCGCAGGTGAGGACGATGACTTCACAGCCCGGTGCGCTGTCGTCGGAAGGAGGCAGCTGCTCGAAAGCCCCCCTGAGAACCAAGGCCCAGCCCTGGCGCCCCGGGGTCACTTGGAAGGGGGAAGGAGGGTGGTGATTCTCAGAGGCTGTGTTCCGGGGAGTCACGGGGAAGGTGAATTAGCGAATATGGGGACGCTGTTCCTGGGGAAATCCACGGTCATCTATTTACAGCGTATGGAGGATGTATGTACCCCTAGGCATCTATTGTCTGTCGATCAATCATCTATTTACATTCTATACCTGTATCTATGTTTATCTATCATTTAATTGTATTTTTCTATCATGTATCTATCGTCTATATCTATATATTGATCTATTATCTACCTACCAATTATCTGATTTATCTTCTATCTCTCTATATATCATCTATTATCTATCTATATCTATCCATCAATCTGCCTGCCTGATGACATATATCCATCCATCCATCAATCTTTCTATCTCTATATTTATCTATTATCTACCTATCAGTGATCTATCATCTGTCTTCTGTCTTCGATATCTATTATCTATCTATCCATCCAACCACCATATCTATCTATTATCTATGTTTCTATTTGTCATCTACCTGTATCTATTTATGTGTCATCTACCTATTATCTCTCATGTATGTATCAATCACTTATCTATCAATCATTTATCTATCTGCCTGCCCATGCACACACATAACCTTCCATCCATTCTTCTATCTATCTACCCACTCATCCATCAGTCTGCCTACCTACCCATCCATCCATTCATGAATGCATGCATCCATCCATCCTTGCATCTATCACCGCTTATTATCTATCTATCCATCTATCTATCCATCCATCCATCTGCTTACCTATCCATCCATCCATCCATCCATCCATCCATCCATCCATCCATCCTTGTATCTATCACCACTTATTAACTATCTATCCATCTATCTACCTATCTATCTATCCATGCATCATCTCACTATGTATCTATCAACTATATGTATCTATCATCTATCTGTATCTACCATCCATCAGTCCATCCATCAATTTATACATATCATCCTTCTATAGACTGTGGTCCTCCCATGTTGCAAGTTCACAGCCAATGGTGGTGGGTCGGCCACTTAGAGAGGACGTGGCCCTGGGCTGCTAGGGGTCTGGGCACCACCAGGGAAGTCCCTGTTTCTTTTTAAATGGCCCAAATGTAAAACAGAAGAAAAGAAAGGAAAATAGTGCCCACGTGCTGGGCAGAAGTGTCAGAGGAGAATTTAAAAGGTCAATAAGTTGTGGATAACGATTGGAATTGGGTGAAGGGTATATGAGCTTCCGTACGCTAGTCTCTGGTTTGCTTGTGTTTGAAAGCGTCTGTGTTAGCTCAGCTCAGCTGCCATAACAAACACCACAGACGGGGAGGCTTAAACGTTAGACATTTATGTCTCCCAGTCCTGGAGGCTGGAATCTGAGATCCAGGAGTCAGCAGGGCTGGTTCCTCCCGAGGCCTCTCTCCTGGGCGTGTAGACGGCCATCTCCTCCCTGTGTCCTCACGTGGTCGTCCCTCTGTGTGTGCCTGTGTCCTGATCTCCTCTTCTTACAAGGACACCAGTCCTATGGGATCAGGCCCAACCTAATGACCTCATCTTAACTTGATCACCTCCATAAAGACCCTGTGTCTGGACTTCCCTGGTGGTGCAGTGGTTAAGAATCCACCTGCCAATGCAGGGGACACGGGTTTGCGCCCTGGTCCGGGAAGATCCCACATGCCGCGGAGCAACTGAGCCCGTGCGCCATAACTACTGAGCCTGCGCTCTAAAGCCCGCAAGCTACAACTGCTGAGCCTGCGTGCCACAACTGCTGAAACCCACATGCCTAGAGCTCGTGCTCCACAACAAGAGAAGCCCCCGCTCGCCGTAAATAGACAAAGCCCACACACAACAATGAAGACCCAACACAGCCAAAAATAAATAAATAAAATAAACAAATTTATTAAAGAAAAAAAGAATTTGAGGAGGGGGACACAATTCTGCCCATCACCCCTGATATCTAAAGGTTCCACCTGGTGAGTTTGCACATGATTTCCATTTTCAAAACCATCCTTTCTCATCAAGGCTGAGGAATCCAAAGTAATTTTGGGGAGGGGGGGCGGGGAGGACAAAGTTCAACCTCTAAGGGGGCTGACTCACTTGAAGGCAGATTCGAGAGGAACTGTTCCCTGGTGTCCACGGCTGATTTCAGGAAACCGTTACAAGGTTCCTGCGGAGGTGGGTCAGGTTGGAGGGGCCATGATGGAGTTCCTTACGGGAAATGGGCACCGTGCGTGGGAAAGGGGGCAGGTGGATTGGGCCGCGGGGCTCAGGTGTGCCCAGGTGAGGCCGTGAGGTTGAGAGGTCCTATGAAGTAGTGTGGAGAAAGAACCACCTGGTCCAGGAGATGGTGGATGGGATCGTTATCTACAGGATGCTGCCCTGGCCACACAGAGGATGCTGAGTGATTAACTTCACCATCCTAAGGTCAATTCTCTCACCTCTAAACAGACCAGGTGGAGTTTACCTGTATCCGCTGTCCCATCAGCTCCAGAGTATGCAGGTCTAAGGCAGACCCATGCCAAGAGTGAAGTTTTTAAAATGATGCAGCCAATACCTCTTTGTGCCTTCAGAGGTCAGAATCCTGATGGGCTGAAGGCGTCAGAGACCCTGCCCTGGAGTGTAGGCCTGTGGTGAACACACATTGGAATATTTTGTCTGCAGCGGGGAAGCAGATACATATTTAAGCTTTGAGGCCCATGTGGTGTCTGCTGAGATCACTGGACTCTGCCATTGTAATGAACAATGTGGTGCTGAGTGGACCCAGCACTGTTCCAATAAAACTTTATTTACAAAAGCAAGTTGAGGGCCAGATCAGGTCTGAGGGCTGAGTTTTGGAGCCCTGTTCTGTGGCCCCTGTGGTGGAACGGCGAAGTCCCCTGTGCACAGGCCACACGTGGGCGGTTAACTTAGGGCCGTTCACGAACCCCACGTGTCTGTGGGATGTGGTCTGTGTGTGCCTGGCGGGCAAAATGGGCTCATCTTCCTGAGGATCTGCTGACTGTTTTCCCCAGTGGCTGCTCCATTTTGCCTTCCCACCCCCTGTACATGAGTGGTCCGATTTCTCCACATCCTCACCTTGCTTCTTTGTTTGCCTGTAACACAGACGGACCCCAGGACTGGCCACAGTGTAGACAAGGCACAGGCTCTGGGAAGTTCAGAGGCTCCATGGCAAATGGCCCCTGGTGCCCCTTAATTCCCAAAAGGCGTTAGGAGGATGACAAACAGCCCCATTGGAGCCACCTGCATGCCTGATGCTGGACCCACGCTGGTTGATCTTCATCTTCTAGGGTTTTCATCTGAGAGACGTGCCCCATCCTGTCCCCAGCGAACCAAACTGGGGTTCACTCGCCTGCGTGCAGTAAAGCCAATCTACTGACCGCGGGTTGTGGTGAAGGAAAGTACAGCGTTTATTGCAGACACCAAGCAAGGAGTCCAGGCAGCCGGTGCTCAAAAGACCCAAACTCCCTGATGGCTTTCAGGGAAAGGGTTTTAAAGACAGGGTGAGGGAGTGGGGTTGTGGGCTGTGTGATCAGCTGGTGGACACTCTTCTGATTGGCTGGTGGCGAGGTCATCGGGAGTCGGCATCATCAACCTTCTGGCTCCAGCTGGTCTGGGGTCTCCGTGCTGGTGGGCAGCATGCAGTTAACTTCTCCCACCTGCTGGGGCTTTCAGTATCTGCAAAACAGCTCGCAGGATACGGATCAGAATAGGATCTACAGCCCTTGAGGAGGAACTAAAGGTCCCTGACTTTGTTTTATGGCTCAACTATTATTATTTTGTCTTGCTTGACTGTTTCCCTTTCTTTCTGCATTTTCTCACTTCTCTGATTAAATGTATTCTTTGGAACTCGGAAGGCCTAGGAGGCTAAAGCTTTTCTACAAATGAGAATGCAGGCGGAGGACATGGCGGGGGGGTGGGGATCTGTTCCCCTACAGGGTCCTGTCCGGTTAGAGTGGGGAGGGAGAAGTCCATTCTCCACGTGGTGTGAGATTACTTAGTTGTTGAAAAGCACTTTAGGATGACAGGATGGCAATGTGGCAGCCATCCCAGCCCCACAAACCCCCAAACCCCAAGACCCATCCTCTTGGGG